>NW_016806838.1:2195559-2227231 GCF_001698545.2 Rhinopithecus bieti
GGGTGAAGCTAGAAACCATCATTCTCATCAAACTATCACAAGGACAGAAAACCAAACACTGCATGTTCTCACTCATAGGTGGGAACTGAACAATGAGATCACCTGGACACAGGGTGGGGAACATCACACACCAGGGCCTGTTGGGGGGTGGGGGCTGGGGGAGGGATGGCATTAGGAAAAATACCTAATGCAAATGATGAGTTGATAGGTGTAGCAAACCAACATGGCACATGTATACATATGTATCAAAACTGCATGTTGTGCACATGTACCCTAGAACTTAAAGTATAATAATGATAATAATAATAAAGTCATACCTTGGTTAAGCCTTATTGGTTTTGGTGAGTCACTTAGGAGGCTGCCTTTGGTTAAAACAAAAGTTCAAATGCCAGAGCTATCAGCTATTTTTCCTGGCTAAAATCTGATAATAAGAGATATGCAAAGACTTTTTTTTAAAGCTCTATGGTCAAACATCAGCTTAATTAAAAGCTGATATTCAAGTTCCTCCTTCCTCTTTGTTGTCTTTGGTCACACATGAAAGAATCTAGAAGAGACTTCTAATGACTCAAATTCCCTTAAGGAACATAGAAAAGAGTACCACTAACCCTCCTTTTGGAGTATTCTGTCTTCCTGTGGAGTCTGAAGAGTCATGGATGAGTTCCTCTCAAGTCTAAAACTCTGCTTTCTTTTGTATTGTGTTACCTGATCTCTTTGGCTTTGAGGGATACCAGAGATTTCTCTGTACTGTGAGAGAGTGCTTGACATTTGTATGTGTGATGGCTGCTAAGTCAATGGCAAGAGCTGCAGTGTTGGAGGTAGCTGACAGTAGCTGTTTAAAATGAATGGCTATTTTCTAAAAGTTTCAAATTTTATTTTGCATTCTTTTTCCTCTTTCTTACTTTAGGGAGTAGAATTAATGGTTATTATTACAGAGGGCTACTCATTTCTTTGCATGTTGAGATTTAAAAGGCACGATTTAAACACTTAAAAAAATGTGTTTATAGTGAAGTGCACTGTGAAAGCATTCTGTGTGGCACAGTCCCATGGCATTCTCCTCTTTTTGGGGACTCAGGATAAAGTGTAAAAGTGGAGTCCTTGATTTTAAATATCTAGATGTTCTGCCTCCCAATTGCACCTGCTTTTCACATAAATTATTAGGCCATTAAAAATTACAAATGCTTTGTTGGCCATGTTTCTTAATGGGCTCTGCCCTGAACATAGCAGTCCAGTTGGAAAACAGGCTAAATTAAAAGCTATTTATCTAAATAAAATTGGTCTCCTTATAAAATGCTATGGCATTTTCCTATCATTTGTGTTACCTTGGCATCCATTTCAAATCTTTCTCTAACACACCCAAACTCCTTCTTGGAAAAAAGCCAAATTCTGTCTCTCTCTCTCTCTCTGATGTGAGAAGTAAATTTGCTACCCTGTTTCCCTAAAACTCAGTAAGGGCTTCAGCCCTGTGGGAGAGAGAAACTTTAACCTTTTCCATTCACAAAAACACAGCTTGAATCCCACTATCCTTTTAAACTAGTGACTTTTACAGGTCTCATGGTTAAGAGTTTTAAATCAAAGCTATAATGTCTTTATTTGTGCCTCTCTGTATTATGTGTACATGTATACATGACTGTTTGTATATTGGCTGTGATACCATTGACTTATAAATAAATGAGGGCTCATACATTAAATAACCCAAATGCTTTTCAGGTTCCTGTGACTTCAGTAATCTTTGGTAAATAAAGATAGTTTTTAAATTATTGATAAAATAATAGAAATGTCTTCAGGATTTTAGACATTTTTGCCTGGGTCTACTGGTCAGATATGCTTATAATGTCTCTACTAGATATTTTAAAGTTATAAAGCTGTTGCTTTTATGATATTTTTGACACTTGCTTAATTTGTCTGTGAGCTTATGTCTTTGGATTTGGCCTTTAAATTATGTGGTATAGACAGTGGCCACAGTGAGGCCTGGGGACAGTGCCTGGGCTGCATCCTCCCTGGGTCAGCTATGCCTCTTGGCCATGCTGGGAAGGGTTGGATCCACCAGGTAGTATCTCCACAGCTCTATCCTTTGTCCTGGGATCTGTATCTGACACATAAGTAAAATCGGTTCCTAGGTTTTTCACTGAAAATCAGGGTTACTAAGAGTTAACACTGGAATTAATATATACAACTAAAACTACTAGGTACAAGACAAACAATTCTATATACAGAGTATATAAAGAAAATAAGATGCAAAAATAGTTTTTAAAAGAGAGTAATTTTTTTTCCTTTTACATGAGAGAAAACTTCATGTGGTCAAAATAAGAGGGCAAGGAAAGTAAATGTTCACCTAAGGTAGAATGCCAATATAAAAAAAGGATATATAGCACAAAACTGAAGGTTTAAGCAAGTTGTGGAAGGCCTGTAGAAGATTAATCTCATGAAAAGAATTTTATGTGTGATCAAGTTGGCTAAAATTAGAAGGGGATTATTTTTTCTAAAAATGGAGCATATCAAAAGTACACTGATGCAGGGGCAGAGTTAGGCCTCTGTGTCAAAATAACAGGGTTTTCTTGGAGCATCAATCTGTTCTTTAATAGAAAATTGTAAAGGTTATAAAAGGTTTACAGAATTCTTGTGCAGTCAAAACTGAGATTGGATAGATTTGTTTATAAGATTTAATTAAAATTAGCTTTAACATTAATAATATACTGATGTAAAGGCAAGATTTGTTTTTCCCTTTTGAACAATATTGTTGTGAAGCACTAATAAGGATTAATTTTTTGTTCACCTTCTGAGTAAAAAAAGAGGGAAAGACATTTTTTCATCCAATGCTGCCTTTATTAGGTCTTTTGATTGCTTGGTAAACTGAGTTTCCTCTCTATCAAAGAGTAGAGGTGTTTTTGGTTTTTTGTGGTTTTTTGGTCCTATTTATATGCAAAGAAGGTTTTTGCTTTCTGAAATACTTGAATTATCACTTTGGTTAAATGAATGACTATTATTAGTGACCTGTAATCCTATTTTGATCTAGTATTTAAGCCTTTAGTATTTGACATACTCCCAAAATCAAATTTCAAATTCTAAAATTAAGTATTTTCGAGAAGAAAACTCTGAAGTCCAAGAGAGATATATTAGGCATATTTGGTATATTAAATATCATATGGGAAGCACTGTCAAATACAGAAAGATAGTTTTTCCGGCAGCACTTGGAGGCCCGAGACAGGTGGATCACGAGGTCAAGGAGATTCGACACCATACGCTGGCTAACACGGGTGAAACCCTGTCTCAACTAAAAAATACAAAAACTAGCCGGGCGAGGTGGGGCGGCGGGCGTTCTAGTTGCAGAGTCAACCGCCCCAGGGGCTTATGCCCTGAGCTCAGTCGCCAGCTACTCGGCGAGGCTGAGGGCAGGAGAATGGGCGTGAACCCCGAGGCGAGCTTGGCAGTGAGGTCTGAGATCTGGCCACTGCAGCTTCCAGCCTGGGTGACTAGAGTGAGACTCCGTCTCAAAAAAAAAAAAAAAAGAATAGTTTAACTTGAGTTATATTTGTATAGATAACTTCAACTATCGTTCCAAACTCCAAAATTAATATGAGATTCCAAACTTCAGATAGGTCTCTGGTATATGTAGATCAGTCATGATTATGATTAGCTTAAACTGCTGTATGCCACAGGATAACCAAATTTCCTCTGTCAACCTTGTGTCTTTATATCATACTATTCTAAGCTCTTTTGTGTTATTCACAGACTAGTTAACGTATTCTACTTTGACTCTCTGGAACAGAAAAAGCAGAAAAAAAAAAATGGTTTTAAAGCAATGGCAACGAAGCAAAGTGACAAATGGGATCTAATTAAAACTAAAGAGGCTTCTGCAGCACGCAAAGAAACTATCATAATAGAGTGAATCAGGGCACCTACAGAATAGGTGAACATTTTTGCAATCTATCCATCTGACAAGGGCTATATCGCAGAATCAAAAAGAAACTTAAAAAATTTAGCAAAACAAAACATCCCATCAATAAGTGATGAAGGGATATGAACAGGACCAGCTTCTCAAAGGAGACGGTTTATGCAGCCAACAAACATAGAAAAAGAGCTCATCATCACTGGTCATTCAGAGAAATGGGCAAATCAAACAGCAATGAGATACATCTCTGCCAGTTAGAATGGAATCATTAATAAAGTCAGGAAACATAGATGTTGGAGATGATGTAGAGATAATAGGAACACTTTTAGCAGTGTTGGTGGGAGTGTAACAAGTTCATCATTGTGGAGACAGTGGGCGATCCTCAGGATCTAGAACCAGAATACCATTTACCCAGCAAACGGATTATGAGTCATGTGCTGCTACAAAACACATGCAGCAGGTACAGTGGGCTCATGGCCTGTAATCCCAGCCTTGGTGGGAGGCCTGAGGCGGGAGTCAAAGGTCGGCGAGATTGATGACCATCCTGCAACAACAGTGAGATCCTGTATCTACTAAAAAAATACAAGAAAATTACGCAGGGCATGGTGGCGGTGTGCCTATAGTACACACAGCTAGCTCAGGAGGCTGAGGGGCAGGAGAATGCGTGAACCTGGGAGGGGACAGCTGGCCAGTGTATGCTGAGAGGCGCCCGCTGCACTCCCAAGCCTGGGCCGATCAGAGCAGATGAGCTCATCTTAAAACAAAACAAAACAAAAAACACAACACAAGGACACGTATGTTTATTACAGCACTGTTCACAAAATAGCAAAGACTTGGAACCAACCCAAATGCTCATCAATAATAGACTGGACAAAGAAAATGTGGTATATCTACACCACGGAATACTATGCAGTCATAAAAAATCATGAGTTCATGTCCTTTGCAGGGACATGGATGAAACTGGAAACCATCATTCTCAGCAAACTAACACAAGAACAGAAAACCAAACACCACATGTTCTCACTCATAAGTGGAAGTTGAACAATGAGAACACATGGACACAGGGAGGACAGCATCACACACTTGGGGCCTGTCAGGGGATGTGGGGCTAGGGGAGGGATAGCATTAGGAGAAATACCTAATGTAGATGAAGGGTTGATGTGTGCAGCAAACCACCATGGCACACATATACCTATGTAACAAACCTGCACATTCTGCACATGTATCCCAGAACTTAAAGTACAATAATAAAATTTTTTTTAATTTGCTACAATCCAAAATTTGCCTTTTCTTCAAAGAAATTCATGAAAAAGGACCCTGACAAGTACTCTTAAGTACAGATATCTGATAACTTCAGAGATCATACCATTAGACTAAGTAAAAATCTTCAGAACTCAATAAACTAACGTGTTCACGAAGATTGCTAACCCAACATCAAGCAGAACAATAATTAATTACGTGTCACTAAACTGATAGAGAACTGAAATGATTTTTAAGACTTTTATTTCAAACATTGCTGATTTAATATTTTGTTTTCCAGAGTCAAAACACGTTTTCTTTCGGGCTATTTCTAGCTTATAGCAATTGGGCAATATATCTTTATAAGCAAAATCGAAACATTTGCCTTTCTCTCTACTTTATTTTCCCCAAATTTGGAAACTATTCATGGGTATTCTTATTTCGTGGCAATCTAGTAATCTGCACTAGTTCAATAAAAATCTGTTTTCTGTAACAGGACACAACTGAAGACATTGTTTGTTGTTGGTGGTGTTTTTAACCAGACTTTGTCTGGAATGGTACATTTTCAGAGATGATCAGACTGCTTTGAGGAACTGAGGTTGACTTTATAGAGCTGATAAAAAGCCTCTTGGAAAGACTGGCCTGAAACCTTATCTTACATGGTTCTCTTGCAAGATTTCTGTCCTTGTGGTAAGTAAAGAATGCCACTTTTAGACAGGTTTGGGAACCTCAAGATATTTTGGGGACCTTGTGAAGAGAGGAATTTACCAATTCCTACAGGTATTACAATGGCAGTCTAGTGGTGAATCCTTGGCTTGATTCCTAACCTCAGAACTTTTAACAGTGTAATCCAAAATTCCTTACGAAAGTTCCAGCAAAGTCAACCTAAAAGAGCCTATTTGGCCAATCATCATTTTTCTTGCACTTTATGCAAGTAATCAGACCAAGTATAACATTAAAACTTATTTTACAAATAAATTGGTCCTACTAAGATTTATCTTTGGCAAAATGGGGCTGAAAACAGAAAATTATGTTTCAGAAGAAAACTACAGTACACCTGTTGTTAGATTCTAGCTTTGTCCATTGTTCTGAGTTTTTATTATCTTCCTACAATTTGGATTACATCCTGAACTACTTCCTGGATACAAGTCTCTAAAAAAAGGACCAGGCTTTAATTTTCTTCATGATGTTTTTAACTGACTTCCCCAATGGAATAGGTTTATTAAAAATTTTGGCATACACATTTTGTTCTTTATTATAATCCTTATGCATATTATATTTCTACTATATATCTCTCATTGTTTTACTACTTCTAAGAAAATTAGATTCATGGTACTCTACAGAATAGAGATGATTTAACAAGTGACAGCAGCTATAGATCAATGACTTTGACAGGACTACCCTAAGAACCAGACTTTCCAGCAATGAGGGACACCTTGACACTCAGATTTTGATCATCAATGCTTTCAAGAAGAAATATTTTGATCAAAAGGGGAAATGAGAAAAGAAAAGAAAATTTATCTGAGAAATACAAATCCTTTTAAATTCTCAGACCCAGAGAGGCATGAAAATATAACGCAATCACATCCTACTCCCCCACCCCATTTTTAAGCTCTGTATTCATCTCTTAAAACTGCTTGCTATTGCCACTAGCAGCTACAAAGTAACCTAATAATGCTCCACCAGAAACTACAACCCAGTCTATAGCTTAACAATGTATACTCAATAGCTTATGTTATTTCAAGGTCAAGTCTTGGTAAACAACTCAGGAATGGCCTCTTCCTTCGCATTTGTAACTGCTGCTGATTAGACAGTACACTCAGGGCAATTTGAATCTATATTGCTGGGTTGTAGTCCTCAGACCTGGCCCAAATAAACTTTCTACTTATATTAATTTTGCCTCAGCTTCTTTACCTTTTAGGTCAACAGACAACAGGGACTAGAAGCCTTTTTGGAGTAAGGAAGTGGCATTCACAGGTGACAGTGCTGAGGAAGGAGCCTGGGGTCTCCAGGGATATAGCTTACAATTCCTCTCTAAATCCTGGGTTCAAAGAGCTGGGCTCCCAAATGTCCCCCGAAAGCTTTTTTGTGGCCACACAAACTTGCACCAGCCCCCTACATCTGAGCCATTTGAGGTGATTTATATGAAGATGATTGCAGGATAATTCATTGAGACACGAATTCATGCTGTATTTCTCCCTCTGTTCCAAGTGGGAAGCTTCTGTGTGCTCCTGCACCTCTGGGGAGCCTTGTGGCGTGGGCTGGAGGTAAAGGCTGGTTAGAGACAATTAATTTCCTGGCCTTTGCCTTCCAGGAGCCAGAGCAGCTTAATGGGATCATGCAGTAGAGGAGAGGGCAGAGAGAAGGAAGGAGCCGCATCCAAAGGAGCTTGTGGAGTTCCCCTCATGAGTAGAACCAGCAGCCCTGCTAGGGAGGTGGAGGACCTCCAAGAGTACTGGTTACCAGGATGGCCAAGGACAGGCCTGAGTATCTGGCTTCCCTCTAAGCCCAAGCCTAGAACCTGGATTTCTGTGTCAAAGATGCACCACTCTTCCACCAACACTCCCCTGCATCCTTGCAGCTATTAAGGGGAAGGGGACTCGGCTCACTCTTGGAAGCTGGCTGCATCACTCCAACCACTTGGACAGGATGGAATTCCTAAGCAGCTCTTCACTCATTCCCTGGCTCACTCAAATAACCAGTGGGTCTGGAGAGCAGACCAGCACTCAAAGCAGAAATTGCTTCCGTGCATGTGGACTTTGTGAGGCTTGGTCCAACACCTAGGGGCTGCACTGGAGCACTGAGGCATCAGAAGGCATTAAGGAACCAGCTAGGCATCCCCATGCTTTGAGGAAGCAAATCACCTAAACCCTATCCTCTGACCCAAGCCAGGTGAGAGAGACCACCAGGGGGCTAAGTCTCCCAGCTAAGGCAATGTCTGTCAATGTCTTATAAGAGAGCTATTTGAATACAAATGCCCACAGAAGCTGCTGACTCTCCCCCAGTGCCTTACAAAGTGGCCCAATCCTGGTGTCAGCTGGGGTCATCTGTCCCTTAAGATCCAGACCTGATTGTCTTGAACTCCCTCCACCTCTGCCCCCGCCCCTGGCATGTCCAGTGCCCTCACCAAGACTTCTGGGAATTCTCAGAGATTAGCGCTTCTTCTATCCTCTTCTGGCTCTGATTTCAGAATTCTGCTGAATTATCCTTCTTCTTCATTTTGTGTCTCCTCCTCCCAGCACAGACCCAGAACCTTTCCCTGATCCCCAAGCCTCTGAGTACAAGCAGGCATGGAAGTTGGATGTAGAGATTTTTCTGAAGATTTAGGGGCAATAGCTGGAAACGTACATCTCACTCCAAGATGCAGGGAAAATTAAAAGTGGACTTAAGTTCTTAGGTAGCCCCTAGGCATTTCCTCCCCTTCTGCCTCAGTTTCCGGTTGCTGCAGTCCTCTCTTCTCTAATCCCCTCTCTGAGCCCACCACCAATTCTGGTCCTTTCTCATGCAGACTAGGATGGTTCTCTATTCCTCTTTGTACTCCAGCCTCCCCTAAGGGCCCCTCCCACTCCCGTGTCCTACTGTGCATTTTACTAAACTAAGATCATTCCTTTCCCGTGTAAAACTGGTACTGGTTGTGGTAAAATAGTAATTTCCTACCTCTGAAAGTAACATTATTTTACAGATGAGGCCAATTGAACTCAGTAGGTTAAATAAATCAGTCAAGATCACATAGCAAGAAGAGTTGGGATGGCACTGGGATCTGTCTTCACAGAAAGTTGCCTTTCCTTCTGGACTGGCTCTGGTTTGGCTGAGGTCTTGGCCTGCAGGAGGGGTCTGCTGCAAGAGGGACAGGTAGTTCTGAGAGGGGGTCTTCATGACCCAGGCAGGAAGCAAGAGTGCCACTGCCTTGTCAGAGTTCCAGAAGCAGTGGTGTTTGGAGTCCTGAGAACAGGCAATCCTGAGTTCTAGGGAGCCTATGTTAGGTGGCTGGACCAAGACCACCAGGCCTGACTGTGGGGTAAGGGGCTGGCACAGAAGGCTGGGCTTTTGCTCCTAGGCAATGAAGAATGAGAAACCAGGCAGAGCTGGGAGGACTAGAAGGAGCCTTTAGCCATAAAGCAAAGCTACTAATCCTGGGTGCCAGAAGCAGTGCTAAAGCCTTTACATTACATCATTTCTAATACACACAGTGAGCCCCAGAGAGAGTCATCCTTCCACTTCACAGACAAGGAAGCTGAGGGTCTCAGTGGTTGAGTGACTTGCTCAGAGCCCCACAGCTAGTAAGTAAACAGGCAACCAGAACGCAAACTCCACACGTCTGCTTCCTAGTCTCACACACACCATGTGGGTTCTGGCAGAATATTCAGCTGCTGGGGTTGGTAAATTGCGTGTCTGTTCCCACCTCAGGGACTCTGCCGCTGTTCTGGAATACTCTCCTGATAGGTTTCAGTACAGCAGACCCCATCTTGTCTTTGGGACTAAGTTTAGGAGACTTCTCCTTGCAAAAGCCTTGCTGACCTCCCAATCCAAAGAAGCCCCCAGGCCCTCTCCCTCTCCTCACTCTGTCATGTTTTCTTCTTGGAACTTACTTGAAATTTTCTCATTTATTTATTTATTACTTATTGTCTCCCCCATGCCCTAAACGTGAAAGTGGGCTGTGTCTGTCCTGTTTTCCTGAATCCCCAGTGCCTAGGTCAGCCAGCACTCACATACAAATATCTGGGAAGAAGTGAAGGAGGCTGCAGAGTCTGAACACCAGACTCGTATCAATCTCTTGCTCGTATCAATAACCCTCTCTCCACAGCCCAGCCACCTCAGTGGCAGCTCCTCTACTCCATCCCCCCATGAAAAATTGCTGCGGGAGGAATGACAACTGGACCAGATGTCACCTGACAGGAGTCCAAGGCAGATCCTGCTACCCTAGCTGGTGGGTCTCCAGACTGGCAGATCAATCTGCCCTGGTCCTTGGGAGGTCCTCTACCCCAAGTCTGCCCAGGAATTCCCTTCCGCCTTTCTACAACCTCTCATGCTCACTGACCTCTAGGCTTTAGGGAAACAAAAACAGTTCTGCCCTATAAAGATGTCAGGACCCTGGCTCCAGGTGGCCAAACCCTTGTCGTGAAATGGAAGGAAGGCAGGGCCTGGAGGTGGACCACTGGCTGGAGGCCTGGGGATGAGGCCCAGACCCTGAGCTAGGGACTCGAGGCTCCCGGTTCCATGTGCAACATGCTCAGGATCACTGCTGTGGCTGAACTCCACTTCTCTCAAACACATTCAGCGATGGGTTCCCTTTGTCTACCCTGTGGGGAGGCCAGCACACCAGTGAAATATGAAATCGAAAGCACATTGTACATCTCAGATGAAAAGTGCCACAGTCAGAGAGATTCACAGCCGTGCTGTTCACTTGTGCTGGTCAAATGGCTTTGGCTGGGAGATTGTTTTATGGGTATGAGTTTTACGGTTTAAAGAAAAAAATACGGCTTGTTTCATAGAGCCATTATGGGATTTTGCTGTTGAGGCACACAGTCTCTGCACAGCCCTGAAATGTTTTGACAGCTCAGGCAAATTCTCAGGAAAACCTGAGACCAGAGCGTGCCAACCAGCCGCTTATCACTCCGCTCCCACAGCCCGGGCGCTCGGCCGGAGCTTCCCCTGCTGGCTCCTCAGCAGGCCCGGCCGCCACCCTGCCCGCGGGACCAGCCGCACGCGGCCCAGCTATGAATCAACCCTGTCCTCCCATTCCAGTGCGGGAAATGGGATGATGAATTCGTTTCCATCACCACACTGCCCATAAGTCACGGCTTGAAGGGCATTTTTTTTCTTTTAAAGTTTCCAATGACAAAGATTTCATTATCCAAAGCAATAATTTTTACCCGGAGCAATGCAAGATTTCACTCTACCTGAATTAGGCCCATATGTGAAAGGGCAGCCTGAGAACGTCAGTGTCTGGGGGCGGAGAGGAGGGTGGGAAAGGGGGAGGCTGGTCTCTGTGTTCTCGCCCTGCCCCCACGTGTTCCCTTTCTCTCTCTGTGTGGATGTTCGCTTTCTTTGTTCTCAGTCTCCTTCCTCCTGAGCCAACCTCTCTCCTTGTCACTGAGCACCCCCATGATCCTCTCCCCAAGGCATAACCCTTCCTCCAGTGACAGCCCCAGGCCTGGGCTCACACTCTCTGTTTATTCTGCCTGCCTGTTCTCCCCACTGCTTCACATCCACACCGCCCTCCCAGCCCCCGCACCCCCCCACCCCATATCAGAGCCAAAGAAGGGCAGAGAATCACCAGCACTGCTCTCAAATAGAGGCCAAAGGGCTTTCCTTCAAATCAGAAAGGCAATTTCAAAACTGCACGACAGAAGCGCACTGCACTACAGAAGATCCCCGGGGGCTTGACTCATTCTGAGGCTCTGGATGTGCCACCTTCTGCCAGGTCCCATCTTTTTCCCCTGTTAGTTTTCACACTGAGGCCTCATTGCTCCAAAGCTAAAGCCTAAAGTCACAGGAAGCATAAATAAGAATCTAAAGAAGGAAATATGGGACCTTCTACAGCAGCGCAGGAGGAGCCAAGACAGGGCCCCTCTGCTCTCAGCCCTCCTGGAAAGCAGCATTTGACAGGTAGGGGGTTCTTTCAGGGACTGGCTGGTATCTTCTGAGGGCTGGCCTGGTCAAGGAAGACCAGGAGCACTGCTGAGAAGGGCTTACCCTTCTCAGGGTAAGGCTGGGGTGCCCCTGGCATCTCCCACTGTCCACATCCCACTCCCACAGAGCCTCCTTCTCCACCTGCCTTCCCGCTAACACGGCCACCGTCAGTCCAGAGACAGGCCCAGGTCAGATCACCTGTGACAAGCCCAAGAGGAAACGCTGGTATCAGATTTGAGGGAACCACGTGCAGCCAGTCTACATTTACACAGCAACTATTAATTATAGAATCCCACCCAAGTACAAAAGATAAAATAAATACATGAATGTATTTCACTTCCTCATAAAGCAAATACAAACTAGGGCTGATATTAACTACCAAAATGACAAACTTTCGTATGACTGACCTACATCCACACACAGGTAGATTAAACACCAGGGAAGAGGCCCAGACAGTGACCTCAGGAGTTTCGGCAAGCAAAGGAAAACTGGAGGTTGGGTCAGAGAGTCTTCACAGAAGAGTGGTGCTCTGGTGTGGAGGAAGTAATAGTCCCAGAGTCTTCAAGAGAGTGTTAGAGGAGTGAGGTGTCCTCCCGGAGGGGTGGAATGATGCTGGGAGTTAACTGAGCCCATCCATGAAGTTTGGAAGCCCAAGCTAAAGATCTAGACCTCTCATTACTTCCCAATCAGTGACAAAGGAAGTGTGTTGAAGCCATGTTAGCCCCCACAGTTCTCAGCTACCACTATTATATATTGTTAACTCCTCCCACCAGGTACAGCAAAGCATATTATGAATGTTATGGTAAGCATGGGCACAGGGAGAGAGGACAAAATTGAAGATCCGTGGTGATGCCTGTGCTGGGGGGCCTCTAGTGCACTCACTGGCTAAGAGAGACCCCCCATGCCAACCCCCTGACCCGCAGCCCAACTGCAGGCCAATCTTCAAATTCCTGCCTCAATAATCTCATCAACCACCTCATGTCAGGAATCTGGAGCTCTGGGTTAACAGGTGGAGTTGTGGCTGATATACATGACACTCGGGTGCTGTGAGATTTGCAGGCAGTGACAAGTTTTAATTAAAAATTTTTCTTAGGCCAGGCACAGTGGCTCATACCTGTAATCCCAGCACTTTGGGAAGCTGAGGTGGGCAGATCACTTGAGGTCAGGAGTTCAAGACCAGCCTGGCCAACATGGCAAAACCCCATCTCTACTAAAAATACAAAAATTAGCCAGGTGTGGTGTTGGGCACCTATAGTCCCAGCTACTTGGGAGGCTGAGGCAGGAGAATCGCTTGAACCTGGGAGGCGGAGGTTGCAGTGAGCCAAGATTGCCCCACTGTCCTCCAGCCTGGGTGACAGAGTGAGATTTAGTCTCAAAAAAAAAAAAAAATTCTTAGAGGTGAAATTCACATAACATAAAGTTAACCATTTTAAAGTACACAATTCAGTAGCAGTTAGTACATTCACAGTGTTGTGCATCTACTACCTCTATTCAGTTGCAGAACATTTTCATCACCCCCAAGGAAAAACTCATACCCACGAAGCAATCACTCCCCAGTTCTCCTCCTCCCAGGCCCTGGCAGTCCCTGATCTGCTTTCTGTCTCTTTCCAGATGTTTCATATAAGCAGAATCATACAATATGTGACCTTCAGTGTGTGGCTTCTTAGTATGTTAGCTTGGCTTAGAAACTTAGCATGTTTCTGAAGTCCATCCACGTTGTTGCATGTATCAGAATTCCATTCCTTTATATGGCTGAATAGTATTTCACTGGATGTATATACTACACTTGTGTAGCCATTCATCTGCTGATGGACAACTGTTTCCACCTTTGGCTAGTGTGAATAATGCTCCTATAAGCTTGTATGCCCAAGTATTTGTTTGAGTCCTTGCTTTCAATTTTTTTGGACATATGCCTAGGAGGGGAGTTGCTGGGTCATATAGTAATTCTATATAATATACTTTTGAGGAATGGCCGAAGTTCTTTCCACAGGGCTGCATCACTTTGCATTCCCACCAGTGGAAAGGTTCTGAGAATTCTCAGACAGATGGATAGTGGTAGGGGATGCATCTGATGGTTTTGTTTGAGTCAGGGTTAGGGGAGGCTGAGCTGGAGCTACTACCTGGTGCTCTCATGACACCCAAGTCCTCTGCCACTCCTAGAGCCCAGAACCATGTGTGGCTCAGAGCAGGTCCTCAGACTTAAGGTGTAAAGGAAGCAGTGAAGACTAGGAAGGTGTTCACAATGGTGGTCCTGGGTCGCAGAGTCCTGAGACACCACAGCCACACCGTGAAAATCAAGGCTGAGGACCTGAGACTACACAGGCTTCTCCACTCGGGCTCCTGCAAATAGCAGGCTGGGGAGCTGCACTCCTCTGCAGATCCCATTACTGGAGATAGGACTGCAACATGAAATGATAAAAACATAAAACATCAGGGAACATGCTGTAAATCACTTACTGGCAACCTGCTGCCTCCCAGACATGCCCGATTGGAGTGAGATGCTGCAGCAGCTCGGGATTTCCACATGGCCTAGACCAGGCTTTCCTTCAGGCGCCAAGACCCTGACCTAAGAACTGAAACCATGTGGGGAAAACACCTTGGGGGCCTGACTCATCCTGTCCTCCAGCCTAGAGCATCACTCCCAAGTCTTCTCCTGGCATCGAGCCCACCAGCTCCAGGCCTTGGGAAAACCCCTTTGCCCCTCCATGCCTGTGTTTTCCCAATTTGAGAAATGATGATGCCTTGGCTTGAACAGCCTCCCAGGCTCCCCAGCAGATTCCAGATGTATCTGTGATTCGTGGAATTTACCCATACTCTTGGCTGTCCTCATCTGGTCTCAGTGAAAAAAAATCAAGAAACAAAGAAAAGAAGTGGCCAGTTCCACAAGGCCCTGTGAACAGGCTTCTCAGGGCCAGTGTCAGCAGCAAGGCTCCTGAGACCGAGGCTCCTGCCATCCACCTGCACTGGCCCAGATGGGAAATGGGGCTGCTCAGGAATATGTAGGGTTTCATTTCTTCAAGTGTGCAGTATGAGGTATGGCTCCTTAGAAGCAAAACCCACATTAAAAATCAAACTAAGAAAGAAAGTGAAATGATAGGCTGTCTGCCTGCTTTCCCAAGGACTTCCCTCAGGACACCTTTAAATGCTTTAAGTGGAACTGCTTCTGCACAGTTTTGCAGTTTCATGTATACTGTCTGAAGCAGAGGTTAATGTATATAACCTTGTTGCAACTGGGTGGACTTTCTCAGTTCCCTGGTTGCTTGGCCATGGAAGCAAGCCCTGAGCAGGAGGGTGGAGGGCAGGAAGAGAAAGAGCATGGGAGCTGGGGGCTCAGAGGATCTGCAAACCACAGCTGAGCTCTGGCTAATACCAAGGCCAGTGACGGAGGAGCTATAAACCTTGTGTGCCCTCCAGCGAGTCCTTCTCACCTCTGGGCCTCGGTTTTCTCCTTTCAACAGTGAGAACATCAGACCAGATGACCTCTGGATTGCTCCAGCTCCAATATTCTAGGCAGTGGGACTTCATGGAGCAGCTGAATATTCATGAAGGTGTGAGCAGGCCAGTCCTCGCCAGAGCCAAGCAGATGCACTAGCAAGTCCCCCTCCCACCCACTAAAGAGCAATGGTGGTGTGTCACAGTCCATCGGCTGAGTAGGCCACTCAATTCTCCATCTCATCTACCTTCTTTGATCTGAAGGTCCACACAAATGGTTCCCTTTGAGCACATGGAATACTGTCCTTTCACAGGAACAGCGTTTAACAAAGCAGGGGGCCCGAGGTGCCCAAAACCATCATTATAATAAAGTAAAAGATCAATGTATCCAACAATGCCACCCTGTTTGCCAAATTTATCAGCCACAACAGCTTTGCTGTGAGGTGAAATGTCAGGGGCTGGGTTGGGGAAATCAGTCGCCTTTCCTTACTATGCAGCAGTTTAACCATAATTCTTCTTTAGACTTACTGCCTGTAGCAATCTTGTCTCCTCAGATTCTCATTTCTTAGTCAGAATCCTTTCATGATTATCCCATAGTGCCTAGAACAGGGCTGCGCACACAGTGGTACTTAATAAATGTATGTGGACCTGTTTTCAGGAGTGTCCAGGGAAAGAAGACCAATATTTCAGTTACCTGTGGCTGCAGAACAAGCTACCAATTTAGTGGCTTATAACAATGATTTATGATTTCTCATGAATCTGTGTGTTGACTGGATTCAGCTGGGTGGTTTGGCAGGGCTCATTTCGCAGCTGCATTCATCTGGAAGCTTGTTTGAAGCTGGAATGTCCAAGATGGCCTCTTATCCTCCAGAGCTTCTCTCCTATGTCCCTGCATTATCCACTGGTCTAGTCTGGACTTCCTTTTAGCAACAGGGTGGCTGGGTTCCAAGAGGAACTGTTCTAAGAAGACAAGCCCATTGCACAGGCATTTATAAAGTCTCTGCTTGGATCATACTTGTTAATATCCCATTGGCCAAAGAACGCCACATGGCTAACTCCAGAGTCAATGCAGGAGAGACCACAAAAAAGTGTGACTTCTAAGAGATATAGTTCATTGAATGCCACAAAGCAATGATCTACCACAGCTGGTGAATCCCCCCCGATGGGAGATAGGGCCATGATACCCTGAGCCATCCTCTACTCTCCCAGGAAGGTGGAAGACGGGACAGGTTTCTCAGCAGAAAACCATCCTCCAGAGCAGGTGAGGCAGTCAAGTCACCCACTGTCAAGGTAGGGAGGGAAGGTTCCTTGAGTCCCATCATGGTCATGCTCAAAATCTAGCAAAAGCTGGACTATCTTTTCAGATCCTGGAGGACAAGTGGGACCTGTCACTTGCATTCATTCACTGAATATAGCACCTGAGCACTACCAGCATGGAGCACTTGGGATCAAGGTGTATCAAGGGAACCCCTGCTCCCAATAGCAGGAGAGGAACACGTGCACTTCCTCACATGTCCTTGTCGGCCATGGGGATCGGCTTTTTCCACTGGGGAGTAATAGTGTGGTGCAGTGGTTAATTGCATGGACCCTGTTGGCAGATGGCTTGGCTTCAGATTCTAGCTCTGCCACATACCAACTCTGCTGACCTGGGCAACCTGCCCAGCCCTCCTGAGCCATGGTTCCCGCGTCTAAATTCTCATAAGGGTTAAATCACTTAATCCATGAAAAGCACTCAGAACAGAGGTTGGCATAAAATAAGCACCAAGCAAGCATTTGCTAATATTATTCATGAGTAATCCTTACATAAAGAATTCTTTTTTCAACTTACAAACCTAATATATACTCGACGTAAAAACACACCAACCTTGCAATATCTGAAAAAAGAAAAAAGGGAAAACCCACTCACACAATTCCTCAACCCGAAAAGAATCCTATTAACCTCCTGGCATGCATACTTAGTGTTTTCCTATGAAATATGTACACATAGCCATTCTTTTCATTACAAAAAAAAAAAAAATTGTCATACTGTTTGTAGCCTGCCAGTTAAAATGTAATAATATGTCAAAAATGTTGGCCATAAATATTATTCTACAATTTGATTTTACTGTCAGCATGTATTTAGTGATGTAATCTATCCTTTCTTGTGGGATATTTATATGATCTGTGATTTTCCACAAACAGAAGTAATGCTGTGATACATATCCTCATATACATCCCTCATTATGTCTTCAGAATAAGTTCCTAGAAGAGGAAAATGCTGGGTTTGAAGGGAATTCTACCTGTAGGGTTGATTCAGATGCTGCTGTCCTGGCCTGGAGAGAATGAGTGTGCCTGGAAGGCATAGTAGGAGAGGAACATGTACCTGTCCTCCATGTCCTTGTCAGCCATGGGGACTGTTTTTTCTCACTGGGGAGCTATAGTATCAGCCTCTAGGCCAGAAACATTCTGCTGTGGTGTGGCTTCACCTCTGCATCAAGCAAAGCCAGAGCCACCTTTAGAGCCTGTAGAGGCCAAAGCAACTCCATCTTGGATGCTACTCACCATGTTGACTTCTGATTATCACCAGTTCTGGGAAGGCCTCTAAGATTTCCAGCATATCCCTTGTTCCTTGTGTAAGAGCAAGTACTTGCTGTAAATCATGGGTCAACCTTGATGTTATCATACTTCAACTGTCCTACACTTCCCTTCTGAACCACCCCTCCCTGTGGTATATAAGCCCTGGGTCTTGGGGGTAATGGCACATGGATCCACCATCTTCTCTCACTGCCACCTGAGACATAAACACGGCTTCTTAAGTTTCTATTAAATGTTTCTAAGAAACTGGATTTGTCAGCCTCTTTCTTCAGCCTCTCAGCTTCTTCAGACTTTGGAGGTGGGATTGCATATACCTGCCTATTGTAAACAGAGCCCCAGGTGCCTTCTGCCTGCCTGTAACCACTAACTTCCCCAGGTTTCCACCTGGTCCTCCTGCACCCCTCTCCACACATAGAGTTTCAGTGTCCCAGAGAGAGACTTTGGCAGGAAACAGACCTGGCTTCAATATCCCTTTAGCAGGTGACCCCAATCCATGTATCCCTCTCTGATGCCCATCTCCAACCTGGACCTGTATTTCTGCCTGACTGTTCCATGGGATCCTCGAATTTAGCCCCGCCTAACCCGCTCTTCTTGTCTGCTTCCCATCACCTGTTCCAGCAAGCTGTTTGAGCAGGAGTCCAGGCTTCAGGGGTCAGGCAGCATGGGTTTAACTCTGGCTCTGCATTTACCAGCTGGGTGATTGTTGGCAAATGACTCAACCCCCTTGGGCTGCAGTTTTTCTTAACTGCAAATTGAGGACTTTAATATGAGCTTCTCAGGGTTCTGAGGATTCAGTGGGGTGACAACAGGTCCTACAGAGTAAATGTTTAATAAATGATAACAAGAGCAATACTGATACTATTTTTATTCTTACTACCCACTGCTCCAACTAAAAACCTCATAGTCATTCTTCCTTCTTCAAGGGTCTCTTCTCTTCCACAAACCCAGGAAGTAAACCTCAGAAATGGCCCCTGAACCCCTGCTGCTGCCCTGCTGCTTGCACACATGCATTAAGTGGTCTTTTTATCCCCTCGCCATCCTGTGGGCAGCACATAGCAGATGCCTGGAAAGTTGCTTGTGTGAAAAGTACAGTGGTTCCCAGCAGATCACTTCCTTTCTCTGGACCCTGCTTCCTCATCTGTAAAACCATCTCCAAGGGCCCTTGCAGCTGGGAAACACTGATTCCCTATCCCTCTACTGGTTCCTTGCCCCAGGGAACAAGGAAGCCTGGCTGCATCACTCGGGCAGGCAGATTCTTAGTGGGATGGAGCGAGATAACAGCTACATAGATGACTTCTCTTTTTATTGTCTGAACAATCAAACCCTCCCCAAGAATTCTGGACTACTGTCCCTTGGCTGGCTCAGAAATTTCTTAGCTCTACCAATATTTTCTTTCGTAGTTCTGTAAAGCAAGCTCAAACTCAGCGAGCACTGCCTATGCAAAGACCTTAAACCACATGTTTATTTTCCTAAGCTATAAAAAGTTTATGAGGGGAGCTGGACTTCTTGTCCAGCACCATGCTCAGAACTGCTACTGCATTCCACAGGAAGACAGAGGGCTCTGTGTCAGTCCGGGGGGGGCGCTGGAGGGAAGTAGGTGGAGTATAGCTATCCAGCCTCCAGTGGAAAGGGCATAGGGCATGGGAAGGAACAACTGAGTGGCAAATTCATGGAGTAGTGAGAGCAGTGGAGAAGAAAGATGGGGGAAAGATCTGAGCATGGTTGCAGGTGGTTTAATCCAGCATTCTGCCTCTCAGGTCCATCTCCTGTCAAGGCAGCTTTGGGACACTGAGTCAGCAAAGTCACTGGGGTTCACCCTGGCTGAAGCTCACTAAGCCAGCCCTTCTGACATGACACAGCCCCTTCATCCAAGAATATGAAGTCATTGAAGCTTGATCCTGGAATAAACTGCCAAGAGGAGACACCTTCACTTAGTTGCCTCTAGTTTCCTAATGATCCCAGCCCATCAATTTACTTCATTCCACCTAGCCCAGTGCTTCTTGAGGACCAGATGCCATGGAGTCATTCAGAACTCCAGCACCAGGGTATGTTCTGAGATACAGTGTGTTTGTCCACCAGCTTGGCATTTCTGGGGTCCCTGATATTGACTGAGCCTCTGAGGGTAGAGTATTTTCTCTTGCAATGCACGTCTAGGTTTTCCATTGAGCTGATGCCAACCTCTTTAAGTGGATGAGATCTTGAATGGCTCTTGGATCCCAATATCTATAATACCACCTGCCAACATCTGGTGAAGCTCACTGCACCTGGGCCCTTGGTCATTTGGGCTCATTTCCCACTTGGTTCCATCCTGGGAACTCCAAAGAGTCACATCACAGGAGTAAGAGGTATGTGAAGGTCCTTGGTCCTCCAACTGCAGGGATCTGAGTACTAGATGGAGTGGGGAAAGGACTGAGTGACACTCAAGATCTCCTCTAACCCTGAAATCCTGTGATTTCTAGGAAAAAAAGGAAACTGCCATTTGCTCAGAGCAGTGATTCTCAAACTCAATGCCTCTATTCTGTTACAAATATATCATAATACTCCCTTATTATCCTGAAATAATATATTATACTCATAATTTTAAAAGATCAAACATCTTAACTGTAAAAATGGTAATTTATGATAAATTAATGTGTATTGCCATACGTAAATGTGTGGGCATGACTACTTTGGAAGCCCTGATGAAGCACAGCACCACACCGCTGAAGAGACTCCTGGTGCCAGCAACATCAGCAATGCAGAGTGACGAGGTGGGTCAAACTGGGCTTCCAAAACTACACGCAGCATTGCTGTAGTGTATACAATGCTTTCCTATATTGTGAACACTGTTAAAGTACAATCTGAATGTACATACTGGTTGTATGCATTCAATGTTTTCTAAAACCATGCAAACCTGTATTGAGTCCTGGTATAAGATGATAAAGTCAGGTTTTTCACCTCCAGAATTGTCCAGTTAGTCATTTGACAGTTGTGTAGGGCACAGGACAATTCTTCATTTTGTAGGACAGTCTCAGGAATGGCAGGGTATTGGGCATCCTTTGCCCAGTGTGCAAAATGCTAGTTGCCCCTCGGCTGGTAGTATCACTTTGCTCAAAATGGTTGAATTGAAGCCTCCTCTCTGTCTGGAGACACAGGAGGCAGGAGATGGGGACACTAATCATCACAGTATTAAGGACCTGTGGAGGTATCACTACGGTTTGATGAAGCAGCCATGGTAATAACCCGTGTTGCTGAGGACTCGCGGTGATCAATGCCCAGCTTTGTCTCTCATGTGGTCCTTGGCCTCCACCCCAGCCTCAATATCTCAGGTCTCATTTAGCATGCAATCAATTTATAAACCAGGTTGGTAGCAGCCCTCAGGGCTCAGGAGTGACCTTCTCTTGTCTGAGATACTTTCAAAAGAACCTGCAGACCCTCACTTTTGGACCAGACACTGCCCATGTACCATTTTGCAGTGGTTGTTCTTTTACCCTCTACCCCAATTTAACATAGAGGCACTTACAAATCAGAATGGTTAAAAAAAAAAAAAAAGGTTCAGTGACCTGAGAAAGTTGCATAACTTTTCTGTGACTCAGTTTCCTCATCTGTAAAATGGGAATAATAAGATGGATGGATACCATTAACCTTATAAGGTTGCGAGAATTACACTTCGATAATATTAATGAAAAGGCTTTTCAAACTTGAAAGCAACAATATAAGGTATTACTACTTTTTCATTTTGTAGTACTATTATTATCGCCAGTTCACTAAGCCTCTATGAGGCACATCCAACATGTGCTGACCACAGCCCATCTTTGGCCTCAAAGGAAAAGGAGGCCTGCAGAGCCTGAGTCTCCCATTGCCTGGCCTGGCCAGTTGTTCACCTGTTCCGCACCTGCAGGAGACTAGGTGGTCTCCCAACAGAAGGCCCAGGGTCAGTAAGGCCACTGTGGGAGAGCTGGCTTTTCTTTCCAGAGGGCAGGGCTAGGCTTGAGACATTCATTCCGGGGTACAGTCCAGGAGGTGTCTGCCCCAATGCAGGGGACATGACCAGAGCTGTGGGTGTGAGGATGAAAGTAGTGAGAAAGAGAATGAAGAGGCAACCTAGGACCAGATGATGCACGGCCTGAGAGGCCTAACCAGAAAAGGAGAGAGGGGCACCTGGTTGTTTAATTGGCTTTACTGTCCTTAAGTATGCAAACCTGCCTGTCATTTCCACAGGCCTGACACCATCATTGCCCCAGGCAGCAGGAAGCTGGCTCAAGACCTGCTCAGGCTGTTTTCCCCCTGCACTCACCTTGCGCTTCCGGATCCTGGCCTTCCTCCTGAGGTCCAGTCTTAGGTCCGAGCCCTCCCGCTTCTCGCGGACCCGTGACCATCCTTCTGGCGGCCAACTGCAGACACTATTGGGCAAACCACCAGGGGAGCAGCAAGGGTACAAGTACACCTAACACAGGCATGCCCACCTGCGTACCTCGTGCGTACGCGTGCCTGCTCATGTGCGAGCATCGTGCGGGCTCGCCTCCAAGCTTCCGGCGAGCCTCCGTGCGTGCGCGTGCGTGCGTTGTGCGGGCTCACCTTCGGGCTTCAGGTGAGCCTGCCCCGTGCGTGCTCAGCAGGTGCGGGCCCTCCCAATGTTCTGCGCTGCCCCCCACTCCTCTGGACCCAGCTTCTCTAGCGGTGATTGGGGTTGTGGTGCTCAACGCCGATCTTGTGTGTGGATAAAAGCTGCGAGGATTGTCGAGGTCTTCCTAGGGCAGTGAAAGCGGGGGGGCCCAGCTTCAGCTCCAGCGAGTTTTCCACCAACCTGGCTGCAGCTGTTACTAGCCCGTTCAGATTCATCGTCAAATTGGAAGCCCCCAAAAGGAGACAGCCAAAAGACTGAGGACTCCCAAATGCAGACTCGGAGAGACCGAAAG
This sequence comes from Rhinopithecus bieti, assembly GCF_001698545.2. NCBI lineage: Eukaryota > Metazoa > Chordata > Mammalia > Primates > Cercopithecidae > Rhinopithecus > Rhinopithecus bieti. The sequence goes on from NW_016806838.1 coordinate 2,218,225, forward strand.
GGAGATCCCATCTCACTGGAGTAAGGTGGAGGAGCTGAAACAAAAATTGGTACCCAGGCGATGACAGCCCTGGATATAGCGTATCCACAGATAAGAAAGAGCTTGGCTTTCCTGTTTTGAAGTAAATTGTCTTGGGCCCCTTCTAGGGACTAGAAGTTTTGTATACTCTATGAGGTAGATATGCCATCTACCTCTATTTTACAGATGGGAAGACAGAGGCCCTGGGCAGGTAGGGAACTGGCCCACAGCCACACAGCTATAACTGGTAGAGCTCAGATTTGAACCCAGGTTTTTCTTTTGCGAAAACTTTTCCTTTCAGTCACCCCACGCAGCCTCCCTAATTTGAAGGGCCATGAGGCTAAAGAGGAAGCTAACATCTCAGATTTTCAAGGGCCATACTTATCCTTAACACAGAGAAGACTGTAAACCCCTGAGATTTTGGAGAGATATCCCAACAACCAGCCACATGCACAAAATGCATTTAACATTTCTTGTTTTATCCTGAGAGTTCATGTAAAGTTTGCTTTCTACTCCATGATACATCCAGGTCTTCTTAAATATGTTCAAAAGGTGTAACACTTGAGTAAAACAGATTTTCCAGGGACCGTTCTTGTTTATTCAGGCACCAATTTTGTGTCTCCAGGCAGTTTGAGGAGCAGAGACTTGGATCAGAGGATCTCAAGCCTGTGTGCTGCAGACCCTTCTGGCTGCCTGAAGAAGTCCAGGGACTCCTCCCCAGAATAATGTTTTAAATGCATAAAATAAAACACTTGAGATTATAAAGGAATCAAGCGATATCAAAATATAATTAACAATATTTTTTAAATTGAATTTGTGATACAGTTATTTTGGGGGTTCTTTTTTTAGGACGGCTTTTTAAAAAGTTATCTTAACCATTTTTAAGTGTACCGTTCCAGGGGTATTAAATGCATTCACATTGCTGTGTGACCACCACTGCCATCCATCTACAGAGCTCTTCATCTTGCAAACTGAAACTCTACCCATTAAACGCTAACTCCGCATTCCCCTCTACTCCCATCCCCCGGCAACCACCATTCTACTTTTCTTCTCTATGATTTTGAATACTCTTAACTACCTCACATAAGTGGAATCAAACAGTCAGTTTGTGACTGACTGATTTCACTTTAGCTTAATGGCTTCAAGGTTCATCCATGTGTCAGAATTCCTTCCTTTTTAAGACTGAATAATATTCCATTGAATGTGCATACTACATATTTTTCATTCATCAGTCAGTATATACTTGGGTTGCTTCCAGCTCTGGGCTGTTGTGAATAATGCTGCTATAAACATGGGTGTACAAATATCTCTGTGAGACCCTGCTTTGAATTCTCTCGGGTATAGAGCCAGAATTAGACTTGCTGGATCCTATGGCAATTCTATTTTTTTGTTTTTGAGGAACCACCATACTGCTCTCCATACAACTGCACCATTTTACATTCCCGCAAGGAGTGCACAAGGGTTCTACTTTCTTCAGATCTTCAGCAATATCCTTTATTTTCTATTTTTTTGATAGTAGCCATCCTAATGGGTGTGAGGTATGTGATAAAATTTTATATACGCTTTATTATTAAGACCTTAAATAACAAGCTCTTGTGGTGGGACCATAATATAAAAAATATTTCTTGATATGTTTAACTGTAATATGAAAATATCTGTGATTGCCAGTGAAAAAGACTGCATTTGAAAGGAATGCTAAATTTCAACTTTAGGGGAATAAAAATAAAGTTGTTTTTTTTTTTCTCCTTCGAATTCAGAGAACCCCTGAAAAATTTAACCTCAGGTTAAGAAACTGCTAGAAAGACAGCTCCAGAAGAAAAGCTAAAGGAAAAGGCCTGACGTATTTGTAGGTAGGGAAGTGGGGTGACTGCAGGCTGACTTCCTTCCACCTTGCAGCCGTGAGATGGCAGAATGACCATGGGTAAATGTCCTCTCCTTTACCCTGTGTCCCCCTTAGTCATTGGATTAGCTCCAGCCATGATAGGAGTCACTGATGAGGATTTGTAAACCCACTGTGTCCACACATTCTGCCTTCTACAGCCCCTCACTGCCCATCCCCACCTCTCTGAAACTTGACTTCAAGTGCTCTGGAGAAAGTCACCTTCCCAGGTCACATCGTCCCTTTTAAGACTCCTCCAGTGCAGAGGAGGTGAGGGGTCACTGCTGTCGGGAGGCCCTACTGTAGCTACCACTCCACTGTGAGAAATGAGGCTGAGACCCGGAAGGGCCTTTTAAAGCCTCAGAAGTCAGCCACCCAGTTCTCCCAGCCACATCTTGAAGCATTTTTACTATCAAGAAGGATCTGCATGCAAATTTCAGAATCTGTCTGTCAGTTCATTTTGCAAAGAGTGTTGGAACAGTGGCATAAAAGGAAATCCAGTGAGACAAGGTAATGGGTATGGATGACTGCTAATGGAACCTTCAAGTCCCTAGGCTGTCCGCCCTGTCTCCCTTAAGCACACGTTTGGAGTTCAAGTTCAGTGAGGTGGAGTTGTGTTCTGATTTGCTGATTTTCGGAAAACACACACACACACACACACACACACACACACACACACACATCGGAAAAATCCAAAATCAGTTTTCTTTCAGGTGCTTTGTTTTTAAAGAGAATCAAGATGTTAACCAAATATTCAATGAGGGCAAAGCCTTCTTTTCATACACTAGGTGTGGGGATGTTATGAACAATTTTCCTCACAGGCTAAAAATTATTTCTTTGTGTTCTGCTACACACAGTATGCATTTGGAAAGGCAGAGTGACACTGCTTATGAACAGGATATTTCTTTACAATTCCTGTTACTGTTTAATTTTCAAAATGTTTTCCTGCTCAAGATTGAGTACCTACTTTTTAAAAGAAAATTAAACTGAAAATTGTAACAGTAACGCAGCTGGGATGTCTGACTTTACAGTTCAGGAGTTGAAATATAACACCCTAGTACTGTCTCAAAGGGCAGTGTTTGAGGTCCCAGTATACTCAGTCTCTTTATTAACCCTGCTTCTCTCTTCACCTCCCCTTCTTCATATGTCAAGGCAACCCCAATAGTCCACCTGGCTCTTCTTAACAGAACCGAGCTAGGTAGGGAATTAGAGAGTCCCTCTGCCTGTGGCCACTGTCTTAGTACAGGAATCACGGTAGTCATTAATGTGGGTCCTAAGCACTGATCACTGCCACTCCACTGGTTTTATTTCAAGAGACTTATTGTACTCTCATGTCCCTAAATGATAGCCTGGGCTTTGGATTTATCCTGACTAATGTTCACAATATGGAATCTCGCTGGAGAGAATTCTGCGTTCTCCCAGAAGGCTCCTGAGTTCCTTATGCAAATTTGCTCACATTTCACCAGTAAGTTTCAAGTTAATCATATGCAAGCTACCAGAGTAATCAATCTGCTACAGATGGTGTATCAATTATCTATTGCTGCGTAACAAAACCACCCCAAAACATAGTAGCGTAAAACAAGAACCATGTATTCGCTTATGATTCTATAGGCTGAAGGTTGGACTGAAGCTGAATAAATCAAGAAAGATTCATATGCCTGGCCCTTCGGCTGCTGTGGCTGCAATAGCTGAGAGCTGGTAGGACTTTTGTCTCTAGCAGGGTAGCCTGACTTACAAGGGGTAGCTCAGAGCTCCAAGATAACTGAAGCTACCAGGCCTCTTACAGCCTGGGCACAGAAGTCCCAGAAGGTCACATTCCACAAGGTCAGCCCAGATTCGAGGGGGAGGGAGAATTGACTTCTTGATGCCGATAAGGGATGGGAAGAATTGTTATTAGCTGTATTTGCAGACAATCTAGTCTTACCCCTGGACAATTTGCCAGAAATGACAATTGCATCCCAAACTGGCAGGTTTTATGTGAAGAGGTGGGGTGTCAAGGGCTTGCTTCCAGGTGTTTATGAGGGCAGGACTCAGTGGAATTGTGGAGCAAGTTGTGGGGAAAGGAAGGACACCACTGTTGCTCCAAAAGACAGGGTCTCTGGAGCTCCCTCCCACAAGCCAGCTTCAGGGACTGGCTTTAGAAAGCCTCAGCAAAACTAGAACTGAAAATAAGGAAAAACCCCCAAAGGCTGTGGAAACCATTTCATGCAGTGTGAGTTGGTAAATAGTTACTAGAAACATGGTTTCGATCAGGTTAATTCAACCCAATTAAAGGCAGGAATGGACCTTACATCCCCCTGACCCCGCCCCTAATAAGGGATGTAGTGAAATGCCAGCAGGCAGATGAGGTGGCAGGCTGATTTTTGGCAAATTGGTCTGTTATCTGCAGAGCACTTTGTAATTCACAATATACTTTCTCATTGCTCATTTCTTATTGCTTATTTAATGTGACTCATTACTTATTTCATGTGTTGATATTTAAATATCTTTTTAAGATAGCTCAAGCCCTGAGTTCCTAATATTTTCATCTACCCACAGGCACTATATACCCTAAGAAAAACAGAGAAGGCCTAAATTGGAATTAGGAGTTATCTGAGTGTGTCTGGGGAGCTCATGGGGAGGGTCACCAGAGGCATATGTGACTGAGGAAACAGGGCAGCTGGAAGAATGCAGCCCAAGAGGAGAGGCAGCCAGATGGGGCCAACTTGAGCAAGTTAAAACAAAACAAAACAAAACAAAAAAAAAAACACCCATAGGGATCAGTGAGTAGCCACAGTTCAGAATAGAGCTTGAGCTTGAAATCTGTCATTCTGTTGTGTCCCCTCTGAAATGCCCATGGATTCATTTCTGGGACCAAGGAGATAAAAGGCTGAAGGAAAACAGAGGAGATCTGGCAGGGGCCAAGGTCCTCCCTAAGCACATGGATGTGAGATCCAGCGAAATGTGGATTCTTATCATTCATGGGATTTAATCTGTGCTGATTTGCTGGAGTGGTCTGGGGAACTAGGATAAATAAATAAAATCATAGCACATGTACTTACTGATTGTCCTTCAGTGTTATGGACCTAATTCTCTATTCAGTATTTGAGATGCCAAAAAAGAAAGTGAGAAAACAGCCTGTTCACTTGCATGATGGATCACCATGGACTTACCAGGGAATTAAGGGATACCATTAAGTAACATATCCACCCTCCTAAAGATGAGGAAATACTGGAGGTTAGAGCAGGACATGAGATGTCAGGAGTCCTGGGATGTTTCTGGTGTCCTCATGTGTCATTACATGACTTGGAAATTTACTTAACGTCTCTGGTTCAAAGTAGTTGGGGAAATAAATCTAAAAGTAACATTTTGGTGGGTGACTCCAACATTTTCTACAAATTCAGTGGTTCTGAAATAGTGTAAGGCAGAAAGTTAAAATTCATCAATGGACATAAATTTAGAACAAATACACGCTGAACTTTCAGGATGAGACCTGGTTCTGCTACAGGCTCTTCTGAGTGCCTATGGGCTTTTATTTTGTTTTTTGGTAGAAACTCTTATGTTACATTTAAAAAAAGCCAAAAGTGAACAATAACAAAACTTTCTGCCATTGCCCTACAATGTGAGCTATGTGGTTCTGAGACGTCTAACACTATTATATTGCAATATTGCGAGATGCTTGCAGGCCATAGTTTGCAAATAACTTTTGATACAGAGCCTAAAGCTTTTAGGCTAAAAGCAACTTTTAGTATTTGCAGCTGCACTGACATCTAGGGTGTTGCTGTTCTCTCGTGCCCTGCACACCCTGGACATTCTTTTGAAAAAAAGAATCAAATTCTCATGGGCAGACTTTGAACTGAACCCCAAACCAGTCCAGACTACTCTCTTCAACTGAAAGCCAAACCCAACCCAAATGATACTTTTCAAATTTTGCCATTAACCAAACCAAAGATTTTCCAAAAGCCCAGCAAACCTACTTGGAAAAAAATAATTGAACCTGTGTAAAATTTTAAATGAAAATAAAACTTGAACTGGAACAAAACAAAACATAAAAGTGTTCTCCAAATTGGATAGCTATTTTACTTGGTTCAAGTGTCTGGTAAATATAAGATCATAGTCTGTGTCTAAGTTGTAGAATTCAGCCAGAGAAGCCTGTTTCTTGTAATCATATAGATTGAGCTTCCCAAATAGGAAAATCTGAAATCTGAAATGCTCCAAAATCTGAAACTTTTGAGTGCTGACATGATGCTCAAACAAAATGCTCATTGGAGCATTTCAGGTCTATGCAAATATTCCAAAATATGAAAAGTATGAAATCAGAAACAGTTCTGGTTCCCAAGCATTTTGGATGAGGGATATTCAACCTGTAGCTATCTTCCAGGTGGTTGTATGATTTGTCATGCTTTTATTCATTCACTCTTTTGATGCCTCTGCAACAGTTTCCACCTTTGTCCCCATCTTTCAGAGGGAGAAACTAGGGCACAGAGAGGTTAGAAACTTGCCCTTGTCTAGCAGAGCCACTGGAGCTGGGATAGGATGTCCACACTGTACCTTGTTACAGAGGCAGACTGTGAAACTGAATGAGTGGAACCATGATGGGGCAAGAGGCTCCTTAGTGGAAACGCTGGCACTTGGGAAGCTTTCATCATATATGGCAAACGAAATGGTATTTTATTGCCAAGTCACTGATATGGGGCTTTTAAATTAGACAGTTCAGGAAATAGGACCATATGATTTTGTAGCGCATGTTTAAATGGATTTGGCACCCTTGGGAGGAGACCCATTAGCTCCCATAAGCAAGGACACGGGCCCCACTCTGGAGCACCTGGGACTCACCAGGGTGTGTTGCCCCACCTCTGCTCCATCCACCCTCCACCCCACCCTGTTTCTGGCTGCCCACCACCCTGCCTCTTGGGAAGGAGGCTTCAGAAGGACTATGATTTGGTTATCCTTGCCTTTGCCTTAGGCGATGCTATTCAGATCTGCCTGGCTCTATCTAGTAGCTTATGAGTCCTCTCCAGGTCCAGAGATCCCTTCACAGGGGACAGCTCAGGAGAGGTTCCTGAACCCTTTGGCCAGGTAGAGACTCTGTTAGTACCTATCCCTGAGGAATTCAAATCATGTCTCTGTCTACTCCAAAGCCACATCCTGGGAGACTGAAAACACCTGTGCTTTACTCACTTTTGAGAAGGAAACAGGATTCCATGGTGAGGCAGATGGATGAGGATGAGGAGAACTGTTTCTGTGCCCAGAACCTCCAGGAATACGAGGGTGAGGAGACAAAATCCTCCCCTCATACTGATAGGGGCTAAGAGCCATCCAAAGCTTGGGACTGATGTTAGTGCAGCTTTATTTGTACTCTGTATTTGTGCATGTGGGCTAAACTGTTGTAACAAATAGTACCAAGCTGTAATATGTCAACACAAGTTTATTTCTTGCTCATGTAATAGTTCTGAACAGCTGTTCAGAAAGGTGGGGTGATGCTCTTCCATGTTTTATTCAGGGATCCAGGCTCCTTCTATCTCATGGCTCTGTCATTCTCTATGGCATCGTGCACCCAGTTGATAGAAGAAGAAAACTATGGAGGATCATAAGTGGGTGACTTTCTGGCTCAGTCTGGAAGTGGGGCGCCTCACCTCCTTTTACATTCCAATGGCCAAAGTCAATGACATGACATGCCCAATTGCAAGGAAAGCTGGAAGTGGATCTAGTTGTGTGCGTGGAAGAAGGGGAGAACGGGTTTTCCTGAGCAGTCATCCGTCTCTGCCACACACCTACATAGACATTGGTGAGACCTGCAAACATTTGGAAGTTACTTCAGAAAGAATCTAAATGGAAAACAAAAGATGAAGAGAGAAAGTAGAGATGTAAAAGCGATTACTGACTACGGTGAACTAAATAAATGTAATTTGAAGTCACAGATTAAAATGACTAGCTTAATGACTCTTAACTTAAAGAGTCCATCTAATCTATCCTGAGAAAGTTGTCCTAAATCTTTCATGCAAAAAATGTTAACCACCACTTTATATATAATAATTGACTATTCAAGATAAAGCAAATTCCTATACATAGGGGAAAGATAAACTGAATATTGAGTACGTCCATGCCTTTAATAATAATATTCCCAGTGACTAAGTAATAATCTGAAAATGCTTAGGTTACAAGGTTACATGGAAAACACAGGACAGAAAGTTGTATGTACAATATGATGGCTGCTTGGTAACACTAAAAAAAAGTCACATAAAGAAAAGGCAGAAATAAACTCATCAAAATCATAGCAGTAGTTGTCTTTGGATAAGGGCACCCTTGGAGATTTGTTCCCCAGATCTTAATTTTCTGTAGTGTTTAAAAGTTTACAAGAGAGCATGTATTGTTCCATTTCTCCTGTCTGTCCTAAATCAAGCCTTCCTCCTACTCTCTTTCTACCCTTTCACGCTCCAGAGTATTGGTGAAAATTAGATATCACTGTCCTGCCCCGATGCAATGGAATGCTCCTCCTTACCAACTCACTCAGCACAGACCCAGCAGCCACTCTAGGATCCTCATCTCTCACTGCCAGGGAAGAGGAGAGAGACCCTCGCTCACAGGACCTTCATGGGATTTCCTGGGCTGGGAGGATCCAAGATTACAGTTTGTTTTATTGTGGGAATTTGCTTATGGGCCTCCCAGCTCTGCTACCATCATCACCCTCCTCACCAGTATACTCCATGCCAATGTCAGGTGAATGCATGTTAATATGTGTGTTGCGTATACCCATACATCTATGCAAACGTGCCTTCTCATGCCTAACAAGTGTCAAAGACTCAACAGAAATTAAGATCTGCAGCCAGGGCAAGGCACAGTGGCTCATACCTGTAATCCCAACACTTTGGGAGGCCAAGGCAGGCAGATCATGAGGTCAGGAGTTCAAGACCAGCCTGGCCAACATAGTGATACCCCATCTCTACTAAAATACAAAAAATAAAATAAAATAAAATTAGCCAGGCATGGTGGTGGGTGCCTGTAATCCTAGTTACACAGGAGGCTGAGGCAGGAGAATCACTTGAACCTCGAAGGCAGAGATTGCAGTGAGCCGAGATCATACCACTGCACTCCAGCCCAGGCAACAGTGTGAGACTCCGTCTCAAAAAA
>NW_016806838.1:2227270-2321148 GCF_001698545.2 Rhinopithecus bieti
AAAAAAAAAAACACCCATAGGGATCAGTGAGTAGCCACAGTTCAGAATAGAGCTTGAGCTTGAAATCTGTCATTCTGTTGTGTCCCCTCTGAAATGCCCATGGATTCATTTCTGGGACCAAGGAGATAAAAGGCTGAAGGAAAACAGAGGAGATCTGGCAGGGGCCAAGGTCCTCCCTAAGCACATGGATGTGAGATCCAGCGAAATGTGGATTCTTATCATTCATGGGATTTAATCTGTGCTGATTTGCTGGAGTGGTCTGGGGAACTAGGATAAATAAATAAAATCATAGCACATGTACTTACTGATTGTCCTTCAGTGTTATGGACCTAATTCTCTATTCAGTATTTGAGATGCCAAAAAAGAAAGTGAGAAAACAGCCTGTTCACTTGCATGATGGATCACCATGGACTTACCAGGGAATTAAGGGATACCATTAAGTAACATATCCACCCTCCTAAAGATGAGGAAATACTGGAGGTTAGAGCAGGACATGAGATGTCAGGAGTCCTGGGATGTTTCTGGTGTCCTCATGTGTCATTACATGACTTGGAAATTTACTTAACGTCTCTGGTTCAAAGTAGTTGGGGGAAATAAATCTAAAAGTAACATTTTGGTGGGTGACTCCAACATTTTCTACAAATTCAGTGGTTCTGAAATAGTGTAAGGCAGAAAGTTAAAATTCATCAATGGACATAAATTTAGAACAAATACACGCTGAACTTTCAGGATGAGACCTGGTTCTGCTACAGGCTCTTCTGAGTGCCTATGGGCTTTTTATTTTGTTTTTTGGTAGAAACTCTTATGTTACATTTAAAAAAAGCCAAAAGTGAACAATAACAAAAACTTTCTGCCATTGCCCTACAATGTGAGCTATGTGGTTCTGAGACGTCTAACACTATTATATTGCAATATTGCGAGATGCTTGCAGGCCATAGTTTGCAAATAACTTTTTGATACAGAGCCTAAAGCTTTTAGGCTAAAAGCAACTTTTAGTATTTGCAGCTGCACTGACATCTAGGGTGTTGCTGTTCTCTCGTGCCCTGCACACCCTGGACATTCTTTTTGAAAAAAAGAATCAAATTCTCATGGGCAGACTTTGAACTGAACCCCAAACCAGTCCAGACTACTCTCTTCAACTGAAAGCCAAACCCAACCCAAATGATACTTTTCAAATTTTGCCATTAACCAAACCAAAGATTTTCCAAAAGCCCAGCAAACCTACTTGGAAAAAAATAATTGAACCTGTGTAAAAATTTTTAAATGAAAATAAAAACTTGAACTGGAACAAAAACAAAACATAAAAGTGTTCTCCAAATTGGATAGCTATTTTACTTGGTTCAAGTGTCTGGTAAATATAAGATCATAGTCTGTGTCTAAGTTGTAGAATTCAGCCAGAGAAGCCTGTTTCTTGTAATCATATAGATTGAGCTTCCCAAATAGGAAAATCTGAAATCTGAAATGCTCCAAAATCTGAAACTTTTTGAGTGCTGACATGATGCTCAAACAAAATGCTCATTGGAGCATTTCAGGTCTATGCAAATATTCCAAAATATGAAAAAGTATGAAATCAGAAACAGTTCTGGTTCCCAAGCATTTTGGATGAGGGATATTCAACCTGTAGCTATCTTCCAGGTGGTTGTATGATTTGTCATGCTTTTATTCATTCACTCTTTTTGATGCCTCTGCAACAGTTTCCACCTTTGTCCCCATCTTTCAGAGGGAGAAACTAGGGCACAGAGAGGTTAGAAACTTGCCCTTGTCTAGCAGAGCCACTGGAGCTGGGATAGGATGTCCACACTGTACCTTGTTACAGAGGCAGACTGTGAAACTGAATGAGTGGAACCATGATGGGGCAAGAGGCTCCTTAGTGGAAACGCTGGCACTTGGGAAGCTTTCATCATATATGGCAAACGAAATGGTATTTTTATTGCCAAGTCACTGATATGGGGGCTTTTAAATTAGACAGTTCAGGAAATAGGACCATATGATTTTGTAGCGCATGTTTAAATGGATTTGGCACCCTTGGGAGGAGACCCATTAGCTCCCATAAGCAAGGACACGGGCCCCACTCTGGAGCACCTGGGACTCACCAGGGTGTGTTGCCCCACCTCTGCTCCATCCACCCTCCACCCCCACCCTGTTTCTGGCTGCCCACCACCCTGCCTCTTGGGAAGGAGGCTTCAGAAGGACTATGATTTGGTTATCCTTGCCTTTGCCTTAGGCGATGCTATTCAGATCTGCCTGGCTCTATCTAGTAGCTTATGAGTCCTCTCCAGGTCCAGAGATCCCTTCACAGGGGACAGCTCAGGAGAGGTTCCTGAACCCTTTGGCCAGGTAGAGACTCTGTTAGTACCTATCCCTGAGGAATTCAAATCATGTCTCTGTCTACTCCAAAGCCACATCCTGGGAGACTGAAAACACCTGTGCTTTACTCACTTTTGAGAAGGAAACAGGATTCCATGGTGAGGCAGATGGATGAGGATGAGGAGAACTGTTTCTGTGCCCAGAACCTCCAGGAATACGAGGGTGAGGAGACAAAATCCTCCCCTCATACTGATAGGGGCTAAGAGCCATCCAAAGCTTGGGACTGATGTTAGTGCAGCTTTATTTGTACTCTGTATTTGTGCATGTGGGCTAAACTGTTGTAACAAATAGTACCAAGCTGTAATATGTCAACACAAGTTTATTTCTTGCTCATGTAATAGTTCTGAACAGCTGTTCAGAAAGGTGGGGTGATGCTCTTCCATGTTTTATTCAGGGATCCAGGCTCCTTCTATCTCATGGCTCTGTCATTCTCTATGGCATCGTGCACCCAGTTGATAGAAGAAGAAAACTATGGAGGATCATAAGTGGGTGACTTTCTGGCTCAGTCTGGAAGTGGGGCGCCTCACCTCCTTTTACATTCCAATGGCCAAAGTCAATGACATGACATGCCCAATTGCAAGGAAAGCTGGAAGTGGATCTAGTTGTGTGCGTGGAAGAAGGGGAGAACGGGTTTTCCTGAGCAGTCATCCGTCTCTGCCACACACCTACATAGACATTGGTGAGACCTGCAAACATTTGGAAGTTACTTCAGAAAGAATCTAAATGGAAAACAAAAAGATGAAGAGAGAAAGTAGAGATGTAAAAGCGATTACTGACTACGGTGAACTAAATAAATGTAATTTGAAGTCACAGATTAAAATGACTAGCTTAATGACTCTTAACTTAAAGAGTCCATCTAATCTATCCTGAGAAAGTTGTCCTAAATCTTTCATGCAAAAAATGTTAACCACCACTTTATATATAATAATTGACTATTCAAGATAAAGCAAATTCCTATACATAGGGGAAAGATAAACTGAATATTGAGTACGTCCATGCCTTTAATAATAATATTCCCAGTGACTAAGTAATAATCTGAAAATGCTTAGGTTACAAGGTTACATGGAAAACACAGGACAGAAAGTTGTATGTACAATATGATGGCTGCTTGGTAACACTAAAAAAAAGTCACATAAAGAAAAGGCAGAAATAAACTCATCAAAATCATAGCAGTAGTTGTCTTTGGATAAGGGCACCCTTGGAGATTTGTTCCCCCAGATCTTAATTTTCTGTAGTGTTTAAAAGTTTACAAGAGAGCATGTATTGTTCCATTTCTCCTGTCTGTCCTAAATCAAGCCTTCCTCCTACTCTCTTTCTACCCTTTCACGCTCCAGAGTATTGGTGAAAATTAGATATCACTGTCCTGCCCCCGATGCAATGGAATGCTCCTCCTTACCAACTCACTCAGCACAGACCCAGCAGCCACTCTAGGATCCTCATCTCTCACTGCCAGGGAAGAGGAGAGAGACCCTCGCTCACAGGACCTTCATGGGATTTCCTGGGCTGGGAGGATCCAAGATTACAGTTTGTTTTTATTGTGGGAATTTGCTTATGGGCCTCCCAGCTCTGCTACCATCATCACCCTCCTCACCAGTATACTCCATGCCAATGTCAGGTGAATGCATGTTAATATGTGTGTTGCGTATACCCATACATCTATGCAAACGTGCCTTCTCATGCCTAACAAGTGTCAAAGACTCAACAGAAATTAAGATCTGCAGCCAGGGCAAGGCACAGTGGCTCATACCTGTAATCCCAACACTTTGGGAGGCCAAGGCAGGCAGATCATGAGGTCAGGAGTTCAAGACCAGCCTGGCCAACATAGTGATACCCCATCTCTACTAAAAATACAAAAAATAAAATAAAATAAAATTAGCCAGGCATGGTGGTGGGTGCCTGTAATCCTAGTTACACAGGAGGCTGAGGCAGGAGAATCACTTGAACCTCGAAGGCAGAGATTGCAGTGAGCCGAGATCATACCACTGCACTCCAGCCCAGGCAACAGTGTGAGACTCCGTCTCAAAAAAAAAAAAAAAAAAAAAAAAAAAAAAAAAAAATCTGCAGCCAGAAAACTATCTAATCAATGGCCAATTTACATTAAGATCTTAGGGCACTGAGATTATTTTTATAATCTATGAACAAATAAGAGGAGACCTTCAAGCTGAGACTCGAAGAATGAGAAGGAACCAGTGATAAAAAGAGCTTCAGAATGAGATCCCAGTGATGTGCATGTGTGAAGAGCTTGAGATGGGTATGAGTGTCTGGGAGTTGGCCGGGGGTGTTGGGGGGCAGGTATCTGTAGCCCAGGGAAGACAGAATGGGGTGCAGAGTGGGAATGGGGTGAGAGTTAAGGGAAGTAAGGATTGGATCATGCAAGGCCTTGCAGGTCACAGTGAGATGTTTGAATTTAATTCTAACTACAATGGAAAGCCACTGTACATTTTTATGCAGAGAAATTACATGATCTGAATTATGCTTTGAGAAGTGACATGGTCTCTGGGACAGCTGTCTGGAAGAGGCGCTGGTGGAAAGGCAGGAAGAGCAGTGAGTAGAGATGATGGAGGCTACCTGGGAGGTGACTGAGGTTGTGCAGCCAGAAGATGCTGGTGCCTGGAGGAGGCGATGGCAGTATCTCAAGTACTGAATCTAAGGAATGAGCAAGAGGGGGTGATTGAGGTGGAATCTCAGATTTCTAACTTGAGTATATGCCACTGCCCCTGCCTGACATGAGAATACTAAGGCAGTAACAGAAGCAAAGAATCCCACTTTAGACGCGTTAACTGTGAATTAGTAGATTTTATAATGCTTTTGATTTTCTAGGAAGGACCACAGTTGGGCCTGTGATGGAATGTCTAAAAAAATTCCATAGAACATTAAATTCAGGACAAATTCTGAAGATCCCCAATCCTTTTTTCCTTTTGGCATCATTTTCAGAATATCGTGTCTCAACAGGAACAACTCCTTTGAACAACAAAGATAGCTGCATGGTGGTGATAGACAGACGCCATTCAGCTTTGGAGGATAGACTAATATCACAGCGCCAACTGGAGAACCACGGAGGCAGCACCTCCCCTTGAGAACTCTGCAAAGCCACGCTACAGATGTGCAGCTAGCACAGGCAGCGGGTTGGCTGGACAGGTGAGGACTGGCCAAAAGGCCACTGCTGGGACCAATCATTATCGCCAACTCTGTTCCTGTGTTTTGAGCTTAACAAAACTCCAAATGCATTTCAGCTCCAAATTCCCTTTCTTCTGCATGGAAGTCCCTGCATATTTCAGGGAAATCTGTAACCGATTTGTGAGCAATCTGCCTACCCTGGAGCAACTTTGTCACAAAATATAGTATTTTCACATTCTTGTAGAAACCACTGATGTATCCGCCTCCACCACCCAGCATACTCCCACCCCACCAATCAGGGCCTCTATGCACACATCTAACTGTTGCAGAATGGATGGCAAACCCAGCAACTGGTTACCTCCAAAATAATTTTCATCTTCCATGGAAATGCTCCAGGGGAGTGGTTTAGGGAAGGTATACTGTAAATTAGAACAGCTTATTTTCAGAAGCCATGTTTTAGAAACTTGATAGCAGCCCCATGTTCTTGATAACTGTGCCTCTTGGAGGCTGCACAGACATTTCTGTTGACGCTGGACTGGGTGCTCCCACATGAGCTGGTTGGATCAGTCAAGTGCCTCGAGCCCTTTTCCTTGTATTTTGGGCTCATGGAAACCCCAAATGCTTTTTGCCTCTGCCCTTGCCTCTAGGTTGAAAATCTGTATATTTCAGAGAAATTTTATCCATCTGTTTCTGATTCATTTACCCCAACTCATCATGATATTTGTTTTGCAAGAGATATTCAATAGCTAAAAAGTTATTTTCAAGTTCTTCGTAGAGAAAGGCTTATGTCTTCTCGTGTACAAAAAGAACATCTAGTCCCATAAAAACACCTGATTTCCTTAAATAGTCAATAGAGAAGCCAAGATGGTGAGAATAGAGGATCAAAACCTGGCTACACATCCAACCCTCATTTCTGCTAAATCCCAGTTGCTGAGGGATCAAGAGGGGACATACTCATGTGGTATCTCAGGTTTCATTCTGAGGAGGTGGGGGGGTGGGGAGAAGGAGACAGAAGATGCTTCCCAAGTGATCAGTGCAGTCATGTGCTCTGCCAGTGCGGCCTCCTGAGGTTTATGGAGGCAGACAAGCAGCAGAGGCGCTGGGGGTGGCAACATGGGCTGCGGAGACTCCTGACAGATGGGACAGCTATGCCAACTGAGGGCAGTCCCTGGGGACCCCCAGGCTCAATAGCCCAGGAGCAAAGATGATATAAGATGGTGACTTTCATTCTGATGGACACTCTGCCTCATTTCAGAAAGGGTTTGAATTGCTTATAATATTTGGTCCAGATACTCCAATATAAGCAGTGCATCAGAAGGACAGAATCCTTCTCCTGGGTTAGGCGCCCCTCCCTCAGAGGTGGAACTCAGCACAGCCCAGGAGCATGGCAGTGAGCACCCTTGAGGAAGGGTTCCAAGGAGGAAGGAAACACATAGGCTCCTTGGTGGCCCCCACGGCTCAGCCATGCCCTGAACAGAGAGGGTGCTGGCTCAGGTGGCTCATTTCCACGGTGCTGATGGGCCTGTTGTGGCTATCTACCCCTCCCTCCAGCGGCTCCGACCTTCTGCTGCCCCTTTGCATCTGGGCTGTAGCCACAGCCAAGGGGGCGAGAGTCCGGCTCCTCTCACCATCAGTGTGTCTGGCAGGCCGGGCGGAGGCACGTGGGGAAACGCTGAAGCAGGGGCAGAGGCAGGCGCCATCTGGGAACGATTAGAGGCTGACTTTTATCCCGAGGCCTTTATAAACCATCCATCAGGGAGGCAAGGAGAAAAAACACAACCTTCTTTCCCTTTTTATTTATTTATTCTCTGCTTTGTTTATAGTGACAGTGGTCACAGTTTCCCTGAAAGGAAATCACTGAAAATTACAGGGTGTTTGGTTGGGCTTTTAAAATTAATTTCCTCTATTTTGCATGAATTTGATTTGCTCTCATTCCCATCCACTAACTCACGCTTAGTGAAAAATCTCTTTTGATTTGTTCTTAATGTGGAAAATGTTGGCAGTTCCACATGGCGATTGGAAAAACTCCGAGGAGCGCACACCAGGTAGAGCTTTCCAAGGCTTTCCAGAGCTGGGGAGAAGCCCTGTATGAAGCGAGGCCACGGGCAGAGCCCCTCGCCCGGCCGTTGCCCAAATGCCCGGGCTCTTGAGGCTCATCTGCCCGGTTCCCCTCAAGTCAAGCTCACTGTCCAAATGCTTGTTTTCTTTCTTTCCCATCTTCAAGGCTCCCTTCTCTATTTCTAGTCAAATCTCACCAAAATATCCCCAGTAAAGACCCCTTTCTCCTGCAAAGTGTCTATCATTGTCCCCAAACTGGAAACTTTCACTTCTGAAATTAATTCAAGATGCTGCCTTCTGAGCTGGGATGGCAATGAGCAAAACAGGAACCATCCTTTCCTCTCTTGGGAGAACCACACTTTCCCCTGGAGGAGGGAAACCCTACCTGGCAACTGTGGGCTGCCTCATGCAGCATGTCCTCTGGGCCAGTGATAGAGATACACAAACGGCTTCCTCCGGAGAGGCCAGGGACATTGAGTGATGGGTGAGCACGTTATCCTGCACATCCAATCTATTCTAAAGAAAGAGGAGGACCACAATTGGAAGGCTTTATTCTCATTGCAGGAGGATATTTAATCTCTTGGGGAAAAAATAATATGTTTTCCTCCTGAATATCTCTGCTGCCTTTATGTCCCACGCCTTCCCAGGATTAGGTCCCACTGGCCCCGTGGAGATCACCTCTCAGAAATGACAGGAGGCACTTAGCTAGCTGGAGGGAGCTGCTGCATGAAAATCAACATCCAATGCATCTCCTAGGTGGAGAATCGGGAGAGTAGCTCTCAGCAAAAGGATCCGCATATCATCATTACGATAGTAACAGGGACACTGCAGTGGGCTGAGTGTTTATGCACCCCCATCAAAATTAATACGTTGAAATCCTAATCCCCAAAGTGATGGTGTTAGCAGGTGGGGCCTTTGGGAGATGATCAGGTAATGAAGCAGAGTCTTTGTGAATAGGATTAGTACTTTTATAAGAGAGGGCCCAGAGAGCTCCTTCTCCTCTCCCACCATGTGAGGAGGACACAGAGAGAAGGCACTGACTGTGAACAAGGAAGGGGGCCCTCACCAGACACCAGATCTGCTGCTGACTTGATCTCGGACATTCCAGCCTCCAGAACTGTGAGTAATAAATTTCTGTTACTTACAAGCTACCCAATTTATGGTATTTTGTTATAGCAGCCTGAACAGACTAAGGCATACACCAAACACTGTCAAGAGGCCATTTACTAAATGTCAGGCATTGGGCTGAAAGCTTTAAGTCATGATCTTGCTTAATTACTTGGTCAACCTGATAGGCAGGTATTATTATCACCTTTTTATAGATGAAGCAACTATAGCTCAGCCAGGTTAAATAATTCACCCATAATCATACCACTGCGTATGTGGGAACCTGGATTTAAACCTGGCTTTAGTCCTGTTTTACTGCACCCCTTATGCTGTTAAGCAACATGATCAAGTTGTGCAGGCATCTCCTGAGAGAGTGCACCAGAAAGACAGTCAGGAATCGTGGAGCCTCATGCCACTTCAAGAGTGGTGAAAGTCTTTTTGAGCCTGGTTTCTCGATCCAGTAAAGCAGGCAGAGTAGATCATTTTTAAAGGCCCTTCTAGCCATGCTTCTAGAGCCAAGAAACCATCACACACTATTTCTCACTAAGTTCCACCAAATTCCTCATGCCCAGAACCACGTGGGCCACATGGAAGAGCCCCGTTAACAACTTTAAGGACCAAGGGTGTGGACTTCACAGGCAAAGGAGCCAAAACCATCCCCAGAGGCAAAGACCACAGCTCGCTCTCCAAACCTGTGTTCTGAGTGGCTGGCCATGATGGAAATCTGCAATTAGCTATTTTAATCCCTAAAATAGCTTTGCTACTATTGTATATAGTCACGTAGGAAAAGAGAAAACCAGGGACCACCACAGCAAGGTTGGGGGGAAGTTGGAGATTCAGGCCTCTGAGCGCCAGCCTCTTATTTGAATTGTGTGTGGTTGCAGATAATGTTCTGATTTCCAGAGAGCTGACAGCTGGGATGAACGGCCGCTTAACCTGATTAGATATGCCTCAGCCACAGACTCTGGGGCCACAGACAACTGCTCATTTGAGATGCATGCCACTGGCATCCGTCTGAAAGAATAAAGGCCAGCCTCAAACAGACAACACATTCTTGGATGGAAACCTTATGGTTTCTACACAGCAAAAAAGGTTTCTGACTGCCTGGGGTTCCTTTTCACTGAATATTCTTTGTTGAAGAGTGTTTAGAACAAACTTGTAACTTTAGCACTTTGCTGTAATTGCAGCTTGTCATTTAGGATCCAGTGGTATGTAGGGGAACCCCAGGGGGGAAAAGGAAGGACCAAAGAACTACTGATTTCCTGCATTGAATCTATTCTGTCTTCCCTGACACCCTGGGCAGTGGCTCCTGACTTTTCTCCTCAGGACCTGAGTGTGGTCAGGAGGCCCTGCTCCTCCTTGCTCCTCCCTGCTTCTCCTTGCTCCTCCCTGCTTCTCCCTGCTGGGTGTCAGGACTGCAGAGCATCTCTTTTCCCACCAGCTCAGTCGCTGCCCAGAGGATGCTTCCTTGTTGAGGTGCCAAGCCTCCTGCTCTGCCATGGTTTTCAGTTGTGGTTCTTAGTACCATGAGGCCTCCCGTGCATCTCCAGGAGTCTGGTCAGCACCCTGTAGGAGAATGGTGGAAGGGCCAGAGGGGGTTCTTCCAAACACCCCCACCCCTCACCACCCAGCATCTGAAATGCTGGCAATCCTCAGCCTCAGTGAGCCTCCAGTTAAATCACTAACCTTGAGGTACTTTTAAATGCAAAGCACAAACTCTTATTGTGTGAGAACATACTATTGAGAACAACACCTTTAGAGTTCTCTCCTAGAAGGGGAGAGGAGCACATTGCTCCCAAAGGAGCAGCAAGGAATCCATTCCTTCACAACCCACACATTGGAACCAAGTGCTGAGCCATCAGTCATCCTTGTACATTCCCCCCCTCCACCCCTGCTTTTTTTTTTTCAAAAATTGGAACCTACTCAAGTACTAACTATAAACTATAAATCCTAAATCCTCCTGTTCATTTTTCTCCAAATGGTAAGATTTCTGCAGAAGTCTTCCGATAGGTCTCTCCCTGCTGCCCCTCTCACCTTAGTGGTGAAGAGCATGGAGGGAGTATCTAACTAGGATGCATGGAGTATGGGAGTGTCTAACTAGGATGCATGGAGTATGGGAGTGTCTAACTAGGATGCATGGAGTATGGAAGTGACTAACTAGGATACATGAAGTACGGGCATGTCTAACGAGGATGCATGGAGTATGGGAGTGTCTAATTTGGATGTATGGAGTATAGAAGTATCTAACTTGGGTTCAAATCCCAGCTTAGTCTGAATTTCCTCATCAGTTAAATAGGAATAATAGTTAACTGGGTCATCTGAGTTAACTGAGTTACCTCATCAATTAATTGGGAATAATATGAGTATCTCCTTACAAGGTTATTATGACGTTAATTGAGATGTGCTATGTAAAGCACTTAGCAGAGGACCTGGTTCATCCCACAGGTCCAGTTAATCTTTTTTCTTTTCTTTTCTTTTCTTTTTTTTTTTTTTTTTTTTTTTTTTTTTTTTTTTTTTTTTTTGAGATGGAGTCTCACTCTGTCGCCCAGGCTGGAGTATAGTGGCATAATCTCGGCTCACTGCAACCTCCGCCTCCCAGGCTCAAGCAATTCTCCCACCTCAGCCTCCCAAGTAGCTAGGATTACAGGCACGCACCACCATGCCCGGCTAATTTTTGTATTTTTAGTAGAGACATGGTTTCACAATGTTGGCCAGGCTGGTCTTGACCTCCTGGCCTCAAGTGATCTGCCCGCCTCAGCTTCCCAAAGTGCTGGGATTACAGGTATAAGCCACTGTGCCTGGCCCAGTGAATCTTACTGTCATTATTATTGTCATTAATAATCCATCTTCTACCTGATTATCAGTTTTTACTGTGCTTGAGCCCCTCTTTGATCACTTTCCAGGTTTAGGTTTCCCTATAGGGGCATTGTTCTGCCCTGTACTATAATTGTTTGGGCACTTGCCATATTCCCATTATTAGAATTATAAGCTCCTTGATAGCAGGAATCAGGTCTAATTCATCTATGTATGTCATGCAGTGCCTCTTCTGTGCTAATTATAAGTCAGCCCCTGCTTCAAAACCCTCCAAGATACTCCACAGCCCACTGATTGAGATCCAGGCTCCTATCTTCACTTTGGCCCTAAATATGCATCAGATTTCTGTGGCCTCACACATTGGTCCATGCTGTTCATGTTGTTAGAATCCTGTTCCCACCTTCGCTTCTTGAACTATTAATCCTTCAAAGCCTAGCTGAAATTATACTTCCTCAGGGACATATTCCCAGTGTAGCAGTCAAATGGGATTCATCCTACCTGTGTAAAATCTGACTTTAGTGCAAGAGTCAGCAGACTTCTTTCTGTAAAGAGCCAGAAAGTAAATATCTTTGGCTTTGCAGGCCATATAGTCTTTGTCACAATTACACAACTCTGCAAAAGCAGCCATAAATAAGGCATACAAAAATGGGCGTGACTGTGTTTCAATAAAACTTTATTTATAGAAACAGGTGGTGGGCCAGATTTGGCCTGTGGCCCGTAGTTTGCCAGCCTCTGCTCTAGTCTCTCTCTCTTTTTTTTTTTTTTTTTTAGACAATGTCTCACTCTGTCACCAGGCTGGAGTACAGTGGTGCGATCTCAGCTCATTGCAACCTCTGACTCCCAGGTTCAAGCAATTCTTCTGCCTCAGCCTCCCAAGTAGCTGGGACTACAGGTGAGTGCCACCATACCCAGCTAGTTTTTGTAATTTTAGTAGAGATGAGGTTTCACTATGTTGGCCAGGATGGTCTCAATCTGTTGGCCTTGTGATCCACCCGCCTCGGCCTCCCAAAGTGTGGATTACAGGCATAAGCCAACCTGCCCGGCCAACCTCTGCTCTAGTCTCTTACGGTGCTAATCACAAGCTGCCTATGTATTATGGTTATCCAAGGTCAAGTCTCCTCTCCACTTCAGAATAAAAGCTTCTTGGGGGCAGAGACAACATTTTTCTGTTGCCATGTGATGTGGTTTGGCTGTGTCCCCACCCAAATCTGACTTTGAATTGTAATAATCCCCACGTGTCAAGGGCAGGGCCAGGTGGAGACGATTGAATCATGGGGGTGGTTCCCCCACACTGTTCTCATGATAGTGAAAAAGTCTTACGAGGCCTGACTGTTTTAGAAGTGGGAGTTCCCCTGCACAAGTTCTCTTGCCTGCCACCATGTAAGATGTCACTTTGGTCCTCCTTTGCCTTCTGCCATGATTGCGAAGCCTCCCCAGCCATGTGGAACTGTGACTCCATTAAATCTCTTTACTTTATGAATCACCCAGTCTTGGGCATCTCTTTATTAGCAGCGTGAGAACAGACTAATATACTATCACTTACAACAGGCACATAGAAATGGACAGATATTTGAAGAAAGACAGGAAGAATGAAGGTAAGAGGGCGGAGGGTGTGGGTGGAAGAGACATGCACAGAGGAACTGAGGATGCCAAGTCAGAAAGATGGAGACGTTCAGAGATGGAAGAGAAAAGCAGGCAAGAGAGCCTACAGCAGAATCTCCCCAGTGCAGAGATGTAGGGAGATTAAAAACAGAGCATTATGGGCTAATTGTGCCCCCTCCTCCCCACCACCAATTTCTGTGTTGAGATCCTAACTCCCAGTACCTCAGAATGGGGCTGTATTTGCAGATAGGGTCTTAAAATAGGTGATTAAGTTAAAATGAGACTATTAGGGGTGGGCCTTAATCTGATCTGACTGATGTCCTTATAACAAGAGGGAATTTGGTCACACAGACAGACACAGGGATGTGTGTTAACACAGAGATGACCATGTACAGACACAGCATGAGGGTGGCCATCTGCAAGCCAGAGACAGAGGCCTCAGGAGAAACCAGACCTGCTGACACCTTGATTTTGAACTTCTAGCCTTCAGAACTGTGAGAAAATAAATTTCTGTTTAAGCCACCCAGTGTGTGGCATTTTTGTTATGGCAGCCTGAGCTGGCCAACACACAGGGGAAGGCCAATTAGAAAAACAGAAGGAAGGCCCCAGCAAATGCTCATGATTTCAAATACTTTGCCTGTGATTTCTCAAACATTCTAGCCTCCTGAAGACTTTCAAGTCTTGATCTCTTGGGAGATGAAGGTAGGGGGGAGTTAAGGATGGATTCAGTTTCCAAGTCCTGGGATACAAGTGTGTAGCTGCAGGCTTGCATTTCTAACACCATCCAGTCCTGGTGATTCTGCTGAGTCCCGTCCTGTCCAGTCGCTCCACAGTGTTCCAGAAACGTTTCTTACATGTCCACTCAAACTTAATCACCTAAATACCTGCCATTTCTCATGGACTTTTGAAGGGTTCTGTTTGCCTTGTAGTTTAAGGAAAGCATTTGATTTTTCTGCCCTTGTAAAAACTGTAGTTGGGAGAAATAATTTTACTTTCCCTTCTAGGTTTATTTTGTTTAACTAAAGCCACTAGAAATAGCTTCAGTTTTTCATTTTTCTTCAGTCTGCTTGCAAAGTGTGTTAACACGGTGGTTGAATTTCAATGGTTTGGATTGCTTTAAATGACTTCTGCTTTCGTTCCCGATTCCTCACATATTGATTGCTATCTAGGTGACCAGAGGAAAGAGTTAATTATTTTATTTTTTATTGATGTGTAATAGATGTACATATTTTGGGGATGCATGTGACAATTTGATACCCTCATATAATAAAATCAAAATCTTAATTATTAAGAAAGTATTTTCACTAAGACTTAAATGTGCATATCGAAGTTGAAAACCTGATGTCCCCATAGATACAAGTTCAACTTGTATACAAAGAGACCCAGCAGCCAGATTTTCTCTTTGCAGCAAGTGACTTAAGACCTCACAGAGTGAAGTCCTTGGGACACATGCCGTGGCCCTGGGGGGCACAGCCTCCATTAGGCCAGGAAGTGTCGCAGAGTTGCACTACCCTGGAGCCTGTCTTGTGGCAAATGATGCCATAGGAAGTTTCCACTTGACTAGTATAATTTTGAGATGCTCATACTAGATTTCCAGACTCATTATATTTTCCTAACCATCTGGTGGAGCCAGGTGCTATTTTATGTTATCATCATCCTCATTATACGCATGAAGAAACAGGACAAGAGAGGTTGTCGAAAGCTGCCTTCTACGTCAGTTCTCTTTTTTGACTGTTGCTTGCCAACCAGCAGTTTGCTGGTGGGGTAACTGGTGGACAGGAGCTGAGTTCTTTCACTCCTTTATAACCCCTCTTGGCACCTTGTAATATTAGGAACAGCATCATGGGCTATGATTCTCAATGGTATTTGCAATTTAACAAGATGCCCTCCTATGCCTGCTGGAGACGCTCCCCTGTGGCGAAACCAGGGATCTTTTGTGTGCTGGTGCTGGTAGGATCACATGTTGTGCTCCAGCTGCGAAGGAAGGCTCTTTCCTGAAGTTGATGTGCAGAAAACAGTAGTTAGGATTGACCTCTAAGAGGAGGGTGACTCTTGAGAGACAAGAGTCAAGAACTAAAAGATTCTTCCCCTCTTACCAGTTTTGGAGTATCTGGGGCTTGATTTTATTGAAGAAACCAAGCCTTTATATGAACATACATCAAATGAACAGAAAAACCTCTGACTTTTGCTGCAAAAGACTTCTGCCTTAAGCATTCATTCTGAATTAGAACTGTTCCCCGGCCAGGCTGTCCCCTTGTCAACTTGGAATCTGACCTCTCCTGCCTTACAGAGAATCAAGGGACAGATTCCATTCCTCTGGCTTGGGACTGACACTGCCCACCTGGGTTACAGCCCCATTCCCAGCAGCCTTCGCACCTGCAGTGCCATGATTTAATGAGGGCTGTCAGGGATTATCGAGTCGTGAACTCTCTTGCATCCGCTAGGCTCTCATGAATGAGGCATTTTGTTCAGCTCCTTCTCACTTCGTGTTTCTTGGAGCTAGCACAAAGAGAAAACGCAGCAAGTGAACGGCTATTTTGGGCCAGGGTCTTATATTTGAATATTACATGATGAAATAGTGCACCTATCAAGTCTGTTGTTTTTGTAGCTTTTCTCTGCGTCTTCCTCCCACCTCAACTCACCCCACTGCCACCTCACCCTGGCCTTCTGAGCCCTGAGGCACCCTTGCTGGTGGGCCGGCTAGGTAGTTGTGCAGTTGGTGAATCACAGCTCAGTAACTGAGACAGAAAATACTTGCTGCTGCAGATCCCCTGATGAATGGTCACCGGAAGCTGGGCCTGCAAAAGAGGGGCTGTAGGCCAACATTGAGCTCCCTGAGCTGGGCAGATTTAGAGACCGACTCACACTGAATCCCTCTTGATCCAAGTTAATTTTCTGAGGGAAATCCAAGGGTGAATGGTCTTATGATTTAGCAGTGTTTTGAGGCTCAAAAAAAAATTGTCAATAAAAGATAAAGAATGGTGGCTTGGATATTCAGTTGCTTTCAGTGGACAACATTTTGGTCACCAGGAGGCAGAAACATCCACTGTGAGTGAGGGTCTCCTCTCCGGGAAGATGGTGGCAGAGCAACTGGGCCAGCCTTTGGCCTGCAGCCGGGACTGTCTTTATATAACACCGCAATAACTGCCATTTCAACAACAATTATAAACAAGTATTCTTTGACTCTTCTAGCTCTCACTTCAAAGAAAACCAAAGCCATTGGGTGCCACTGGAGAAAAGAATACTGTGATCATTTTCATTCTCCCCAAACGCCCTTCTTCCAGCAGCCTGGAAAAGCCTGGAGTGGGACCTTACAGGTCACAGGATTCTTCTCCATATATTCTAGGTAGAAAAAAATCTATTTAGGATTAAATTTTGTTTGACATTGACATTATTTATCTATCCACACTATAAGGGAGTATTTCCTTTTCAAAATATACCAGCCTGTAGAATCTCTGAAAGAAGTCTGTTGACTGAGAGGCAGATGGAAGGTGAAAAACAAAAGGTATGTCAGCTGGAGGTTCACAGATGAGAAAATTAAAAAAGGAAAGAAACCATTGTCGAGTTGGTAACCATTAACACAGGGTCGGGCGAGACAGGCTTCAACAAAGTTGCTCTTTGTGGCTGTAAAATACTATTCTGGACCAAGTCCACCACAAACCACAGGAACATCTAACTTAGAGGCCCTTGGAAGGATTGAAATACAAACCCTGAACTTTAGTGTCCTCCGACGGCAGTGGCTGTGGGCTACTATGAACATCTGTCTGACCCTTGGAAAGCCTGAAGGAGGTGCCTCCTTGCTCTCCAGCTTGGGCCTTGGCACTTGACTCTGTAGTCAGGGTCCCGGGTGTCCAGGATAAGGGTGAGTGTGGCCTTGTACAGCTGCACATTGTGGCTTAGGTTTCTTGTATTTACTACGGATGGAGTTGAGTTGACCGTGGTATCATGTAACCAGGATTGGTTGGCAGTTCCGGAAATCTGAGGGTAAAAATAGCTGCAGACCCGCCAACCTTTAGCCAGTGCCACCATGGTGGACAGAAATGGTGGGCTGGAAAGTGCTGAGTTTCGTGATGTTTTCTTCCTTCCGGTGGTGGGAGGTTCTCAGAATAAGAAGGTCTGGGCTTTGGATTTCCCCCAAAGGTTTCTCGGTGCTTCCCGGGCCTGCTGAGTCAGTGTAGTTGGGTCTGAGTGAGCACTCAAGAAGGGATGTTGGTTTTGAGAGAGGGGCTTGGAGCATGAGCCGACTCAGGCTCAACAGCCAGGGGAGGTAACCACAGAGAGCACCCACTGGTTCCCAGCCTCCCATGGCCCCAACATCCTGTCACCAAGGGTTTACAGCCTCCCAACCACCCTCCAAAATAGACCCCTCAGAGCCAAAGCCTCTACCCTACTCCATCTTTCTTGCTTCTTGCCAATTCTGGTCTGAATTTTGCCATTTCCTGACTACCATCTTCACCCCACAACTGCTTCTCCTGTCTCTGTAGGAGAACTGGTTAAATCCAAGCCTGTAGCCCAGTTCCCCTCTCTATGGTACCATCCCATGTACTCTCTGTTTGATCTTAACTCTGAATTCCTCTGTACCATATTTCTACATTTTTCCTGTAAATGTTCATTCATTGCAAAATACTCCAAGGCCCCCTAAGAAATGGAAAACATAACTTTTCTACTCATGACCTACAGAGAAGCTGCATTAGCTTGGGCTGACAGAAAGATGCACTTGAACCATATGTACATCTAAATTCTAGAATGTCTCTAGAAGGGGAAAAGTCTTATTATTTTAATGTTCACATGATAGTTTCAACTAGGCTGACAAGTTGAGTTGGTATCAGCCCTTTGATATCCTGCTTTAATAATTTGATAGGGATAATTTTCATCACTAGGTTAATCTTTCAAATATAAGGGACCTCTGGAAGGAACGCATTGATGAAAATTGTTAGTTGAGTCTTAAGTTTTCTCGGACCTTGCCAAATCTAATTTATCCCTCTTTTCATGTTATTCACGCAGAACTTAATTTTTAAAATACATTGTGTGTGTGTTTGTGTCTGTGTGTGTGCATGTGTGTGTGCGCGCTTGTGTGTGCGTGTGTGTGTGTGTGTGTGCACTCAGATTGCTTACTTCTAGGCTGGGCTGTGAACTCCCTTTGAAAGGACAAATTCACTCAGTTTTCAATTCAGCACCCAGTAAGTGCTTACGAAATGTTTATTGAATTGGACAGGATTATATGGATTAAAGATTCTTGCGGGAAATCTTGTTTACATTATTAATTTGCTTGGCACATTCTTTCTTTCTAGATAGCAATAAGGCACACTTTATTTCCAGCTCTTATCCAAATTTAAAATTCCACCTTAGTGAAGTTCTGTCATCTCGCAGTAAGCCTGTGGGTCTTTATTCTCCAACCAGGTCTTTACTTCTTTCTACAGTGTCCCAAGGAGGACCCCAGTCAGCAGCTGGCTTCATTGCCTGGAGTTTGCTGCCAATGTGGCCAGAATCATGCATTTGGCCTGCTGTGGTCCACCAAAGCCCACAGGCCCCATCCTGTGTACCTGGCCCAAGGCAGGCGCTATGGTGCACTTAGTCTCAGAAGGTAGGGCAGAGTTTGAAAGGCTCACTGCACAGCCAGTGTTTCTACATTGTGGGCTTTGGCTCCACACCTCACCTGATTCAAATCCTGGCTCTAGCCCTTTCTAAGTGTGTGGCCTTGGTCAATTCAGTTAGTCTCTGATACCATCTCCTTTCCTGTAAAATGAAGAAAATAATACCTTACCTGTGAGAGTGCTGAAAAAAGTGGAAATACAGTATGCAAAATGGCTACCATGGTACCTGGTAGCTGTTTCTTTCTTTCTAGATAGTAATAAAGCACACTTTATTTCTAGCCCTTGTTCAAAGGTAAAATTCCACCTTACTAAGGTTCTGTCATCTCTCCATAAGCCTATGGGTCTTTATTCTCCAACCAGGTCCTTATTTCTTCCCACAGTATCCTAAGGAGGACCCCTGTCAGCAGCTGGATGAAAAGCTTTTCTCACCATGAGTGAGTTACATCATCTTAACAAAAGATGAAACTTTGTTCCAGAGTCCTAGGCCAAGGAGAAGCTGAAGAATCAGAGGCCAGGTCTAGCGTGCCACAGGGAGTGGCCTGAGAAGTGGGAGAAGAATGGTAGTAATGGTAGATATGAACTGAGCACTCACTAAGGACAAGCACTGTACTCAGCACTTTATGTGGGGCATTTTATTTCCTCCTCACAACTTCCATGTTACAGATGAAAAAAGTAGGGCTCAGAGAGACTCAGTCCCACGTCCAAGTTCATGCAGCTAGCCCAAGTCAGGTCAGTTCCAGGAAAGAACCGAGCATCACACCAAGGTCAGGTTCCTGCAACATGAGGTCCCACTGCCTCAGTGGGACCCTCTTGCCTCCTGAAGTTGCCCCTCCCTGGGAACCACAGTTGGAGTCCAGCATAGAGGGGCAGACACACAAGGCAACTTTACGTGTCCCACACAGCAGAGATGGTGAGACGTGACGGGGTCCACACTACTAATGAGACCGAGGCCTGTGGAGGTGAAAGGAAAGCTTTGTCTCTTCCTGTGACTGCTTAGAGCAGAGCTGGGACCAACCCAGCCCTCCCAAACAAAAGGGAAGCAGCCGCCTACTTCCCTAAGTCCTCAGCATCCTTCGCCTGACTCATGCTAAGGAGCTTGGGGCGGGGGCGGGAGGAAGAAAACTGACAAAACCAGTGATCGAAAAAACCTGGATTGGAACATTTAGCTTCCTTCAAGACCAAGTAGAAACCGCACCTCTGCCTGCCAAGCCCTAATCATCATCCCATGGCAGAGTCCCTTCTTAGTCACTGTCTGCCCCTCCAGAGGGGCTTGTAAGACAATTACAAGAATTCAGCGATAATCTCTCCCTATTTTACATCTTTCACTTTTTATTTCCCCGGTTTTCCTGAATTTGCCCTCATTAAGCATCCCAGCCCATGCTTCACTTAGCCCTGAGCCCAAGCCAGCCAAAAAGCCTTTCAGCATATGTTAGTGTCTCCCTCTGCCTGATTCTATTACATGGATCAAAGTCCCCTAGCAGAGTCCTGGGGCTTCCTGTCAGCATCAGCAAGATCAAACAGGAGAAAGACAAGGCCCTTAGAAGTGGGAGGATGACTGGCTCTATGATATTTGCATGTTGGAGGCAGAGACGGAAGACCTAGTCCGAGAAGGGGCTGCTTGCCTGAGCAGAGGGTTCCACACCCCAGGTGACATAACCCAGTGAAGGGTGCAACCTGAGGCCCAGGGAAGGTCTGGTGTAAGTGTCAGAGTCCATCACAGCCAGATGACCGTCACAGCATCTAGAATGAAAGGTAGACCCTGCCATCCAGATGGGAGCCCCGTTTAAACCCTCAACCTCAGACACACACACACACACACACACACACACACACACACACACACACACTGGATGAAGAGGGAAGCCTTGGAAGTTCTTGGTGAGGAAGGAATCCTTGGACATGAGAACTAAGGGTGCTGCTTCTTTGAAACATGGCTCCTTTTGAGTTCAGAACTTGGTTGGGCCAAGGATGAGAGGTCAGAGCTATGGGTTACGAAAGGCCCGTGAGCCCCGCTGGGTGTCTTTCCTCAGCATCCCTGAGAACCACTCCTTCTTCTGCTGGTGTCTTTCCATATCGGTCCCTTCTATACCTGATCCCAGACTCCTGAAAGGTTGGCTCCTAGGTAAGAGGGCTTTAAGTTTCCCTCTTGGGTTCCACATACCATTCTCTGACTTTGACCTTTTGTAATTTCAGCAAGATGTGTATTTTACCCTCTGCAAAGGCGACTGTGACTGAGGAGTAAGCCCCAGACAGGTTTTGTATTTAGGATGTAGGGCTTTATGAAAGGCTGGACACGCTGCTATAATAGAGACCCCAGTCGCACTTAAGCATGGTTCTCTTCCATGTGGCAGTCTGGAGATGAGTGGTTCAGGCCAGCAGAGAAGCTATGCTCCATATAGTCACTCAGCACCCAGGCCTCTTCCACCTGTTACTCTGCCATCCTCTAGAGAGTTGTCCTCAACTGCAGGATCAAAGCAGGGTCACCACCATGTCAGCATCCCTGTTCATAGGGAGCAAGGTAGAGCAGAAATGAAGGGCAATCTACTTTCATTTAAGCAGGTGATGCAGAAGCTACACATCTCAGTTCTGCTCATATTCCATCAGTGAGAACTGAGTCACATGACTACCAGCCCAGCTGCAAGAGAGGCTTGCTCTATCTATTTCCATACCTACATACCTATAATCTGTCTATTTTCACTGAGAATATGGTGGAAAGTTTTTCAGGAAGATATCTTCAAGATTAAAATATCAAGTAAACTGGCCTTTTTTTTTTTTTATTCAGTCAACAAACATTTATCAAGTTCCTAACATGATCTAGGTGCTATGCTAGGCACCAGACAGACACAGATGGGGAATGCATGCTTCATGACTGAGTAATATAGTCTGTGGTTTATAAATTTGCCAATCTACCCTTACTCCCAGAAAGAGAGAGAGAAAGAGAGAGAGGAGGTAAACTTGTTTTTAAGCAGATCACAAAGGATGCTTCTTAGCCACCTCTGTGTAATTGAAGGGTATCCTCAGATTCCAAGCTAACTAAAAACTTGCCATTGGAGCTCCTTATCTTCTTAATGATCTGCACAACAACAACAAATGCAAAAATAAATTGAAGCTGATATTGATATGATGATAACTGTAATCCCTAATTCTGAATTTTCCATTTAGGGTCCATGAAAACAGCATTACTATGCTCATGTGTTGACTTTATAGTAAGCCTTTACACAAAATTCCACTTTTGATGATTTCATATTCTTTAATAAAACTACTGGAAAGATGTGAAGACAGTGGAATCAAGCTTCTCTCAATTATTCCAACACAGAAGCTCTGTGGCTCCCTGATTCTCCATGAAGCCTGTGAGGCTGGAGTGTGATGTGGGACCAGTGAGGAGCCAAACAGCACTAAACAGGGGAAGAGGTTGAAGGGGAATCAGAGTTCCCCCACTGCAACTTTGGTGCAGAAGCACATTGGGTAAGAGTCAAAAATCTGACAGGGCTTGGAAAACCTCAGAACCAGCGTTCCACATCTCCTGCAGCTGCCAGATTTTTGTTCAAGGAAAATTATTTCCCTCTCAAATATGTGCTTGCAATCCCACAAGCTGCCTTGCACGTGGGCTGTAGCAATGGCCCAGGCAGCCTCTGGCTCAACCCCCACCCGCCTGAGCACTCCCTGGGTAAACTGCCAAGAGTCTGGCCTAAAGGAGCCAGCTAGTTCATTGTCAACAGATTGTCACTCTCCAAAGCATCTAGGGCTGGAGCGAATTTGCTGAGTTTCAATGCCATGAATGTCTGCTCACAGGCATGAGAGTCTGTTCAGAGTCATCGGCCTTCCAATCCTGGAAGGCAGTGATATATTACCTCGCACAACCTCTGGATGTACACAGTGGGCAAGGAGATGCTCAGGATCTCACAGGTTAGTAGCTGTGTCCAGATTTAAACCTAAGAGTCCAACACCCCATTCCTTATTATTTCCAACAGAACATTTAACACAAATGTGCACGTGGTTTAATGAGAAACAAAAGTAACAGCTGACAGCCCCAGTTGCCAAAGCACTGTGAACTCTCCAAATCATTTTCATGAAGCCTATATGGTGGCCTGGTTTTTGCTAACAACGTTACAGAGTAGATGGGACAGGGATGAGCCACACTTCAGAGGAGGCAGATGTGGACTGCCGAGAATGTCAAAGCCTTAGCCCCAGCACACATGCTGTTCATAGCATGTCCATGATTCGAACCAGGTCTCCTGGCCTCGCCCAGCATGCTCCCCACTCTGCAGCTCAACCTCCCTATTGGCAAATTGCAGTACGCCAGGTCTTGCTCTTTTGCTAACAAAAGAGAGAGAAGATAAAATGAAAGAGTGACAGTGTCTCCAAAAGCAGCCGTAAAGCTCCTAACCAGGGCTAAAAGGCACAGTGAGATTCCCCCAGCACAAGGCATGTGATTCTTGTGTCCTAACTCTTCACCAGGAAATATCTAGAGTCCCTTACCCAACCTCTGTGGAGTGCTCCCTGTGCTACGTGCTGCAGGGTGTTTGGGGAAGCACAAGGCAAGGGCTCTATCCTACAGGAAGGGAAAAAGAACCGAGGAAGAGGTGTTGGAGTTGTTGCCCATGATGTTAAGCACCTTGTATTATCTCATTTAACTGTTACAACTGCATATGTATTTTTGTCCCCCTTTTAAGACATCTGACACTTAGGGAGATTAGACAACACCTGAAGTCATAAAACTATTAAGAGGCCAGACTAGAATTCGAGTCTGGGTCTGTCTGAATTCACCACCTTTCCAGCACTGGGTCTGGTACACAGTAGATGCTCAATAAATGTGTTGAGTAAATGAATGAGCAGGGTGAGGTTTGACCAGGCAGAGGAGAGAACCATAAATTGGTACAGAACCAGGGTACAGTGATCTGCACAAGGTACAGTGGATAAGCCACCTTATCTTAGT
The DNA here is from genome assembly GCF_001698545.2 of Rhinopithecus bieti. NCBI lineage: Eukaryota > Metazoa > Chordata > Mammalia > Primates > Cercopithecidae > Rhinopithecus > Rhinopithecus bieti. The sequence goes on from NW_016806838.1 coordinate 2,250,866, forward strand.
GATAAGCCACATCACTAAGATAGTGGCTTACACTGTAGAAAAAGATGCTGAGGTCCCAGGAAGAATGTGCTGGTGATTTATCACAGCTACCCAGAGAAGACCAGCCTTCCTAGCCAGGGAGGACGCTGCTGGGGAAGGTGCTTGTTTTTCTCTGCTCCAGGTCTGTCCTCTCCATCCACCAAGCAAGGCACGGTACTCATTTTCATGCTCATCACCCGTATGGGAAGGCGACTGCCTGTCCTGTCCACACCTCCTTCCCTCCCCAGAGGCAAAAATCACACTCAGGCCCCAGCTGTTCCCACCTCCAAGGGGCAGGCCCTGTCCTTGCTGCCCATGCCTGTCTTTACTTCCACAGATGGCATCAGAATCAGCAACCTGAGAGGAGGAGCCCAAGAGGCCCTGGTCCCACCCTCCGAGGTGGTTTGACGCTCTGAGTTGGGCGCCGACAGCTGGTTTAGCTGAGACACATCTCCAAACCACGGGCTACAGCTGCCGCGGTGTGAACTGTCTCTGAGCCTCCTCTTGGGGCAGCCACGGCCTGACACTGTGGTTCCTAAATGGCTGACAGATTATCCTGTGTGCTTGGAGGAGTCACAGGAGGATTATAACTGTCTGCCCCATCCTATTACCCCTCCAGCTGCCTCTCCCCCTGGAGTCCCTCTCTAGTGTGTAAGAATGTCATCAGCACAGCCACATTAAAAAATTTGTAAATGACATTTTTCAAAGCTGGAGCATGACTGGTGTGTATGTGTATGCGTGTGTGCATGCGTGTGTGTGTGAGTGTGACTCTAAGCCATGAATTTATCAAAGGTACCTCTGCTGCCTCCCTGGATGGGTTTTTGGGGGCGAGAGAGAGGGTTGAAGGAACGAATGAAAGTCCCTTAGAGTCCTGTCCACCTCTTGATCTTGGCCATTGTAAACATTTTCTGTCTCAAAATCACCTATCCCCAATTCCCCAGCATGGAGGGAATGTGTGGTCCGAGAGCCCGCACTGGGAAAGTACATCTGGAGGCCAGCCCTTCCCCGGCAGCTTTGCCCATTGTGCTACTGGCAGGCAGCACAGCTGGGCCGGCTGGCAGCGGTGCACGCACCTGCTGTCCTGCACACACCACATGCTGTTCGTCCTGCCCTCGCACCTCCCTCCTCAGCCCATGCCTCCCTGCGCTGGATGTGTCAGGAATGTCCAAGTAGCAGAAGCCTTCTCTGGCTCAAGAGCACCATTAGACCTGCCAGGTCTGGCTAAGCCTCATGTGTGTTCACTACAGCCTTCCCTCTGGGTGCCACTGTCTCCAGCAAGGGTTTCGGCCAATTGATTTCCAGGTTGGTCTCACTTGGGGATTACAACCGGCTGGGCAGCCAACCAGAGCCCTGACAGCTGGAGCAGGACTCCTGTCTACAAGGAGTGGGGCCACACCCCTCAAGGTTGATGATACCCTCCCTCCACCCTTGCATACATCCCTGCATCATTAGAGCTGAACTCCTTTGGAAGGGCCTGGACCCTCCCAGAGTTGTAACCTGGGTCTCTCAGGAGGAATGAGACAGTGAAGCAGATTGTCACCATTTGGGAGCCATTTTCCTCCCCAGAGACAAGGGAGCTCGCTAGGAGTACCGTCCCAGGCCTCCCCCTGCCATTCCGTGTCGCATGTCATCCTACAGCAGGGCACAGCACTCTGAGTTTGGAGGCAGGAATCTGTCTTCACTCACAACTGTGAGATGTGAAATCAGTTTGTACCTCCTCTGGCCTCTGCTGAGGGAAGGTAATAGACTGGAAAAAAAAATCACAGACCCTGTTCCTCCAACCATTTGCTAAGTTTTATGAAAAACCGTGGTTATGATTCAACCCCAGACAATGACAAAGAAATTGGAATGTTGATTTGTGAAAGAAAGAAAAAAAGCTGGCTTGCATTATTTGTATTTACATTTTCCCTTACTTAAAGTGGTTTCTACCATCTATTGATCATAATTTATATTAGGAGAACCCGCTGTTATACTACATGACATGACCACTATTAAAAAATACAACCACTCATGTGGTAACAAATTGAAATGTAAATCAATGTATAAACCACACATTTAAAAACATATTGTCTTTTATTCCCAAATAAACTATACTATAAATAACAGAACTATTTACCAAGTTATAGAAGTTGTGCTGCAAATCAATCATCAAAGCAAACCAATCGATAACTTCCAAATCATAGGTGGAGTTTTAGAAGTTGTCTTTTTTTACTTTCCTCAGCTGTCACTACCCAAATGGTAAACATATCTAATAATTTTTGATGTATAGAATGAGATCAAACCCTTCCACAGACTCCCTTATAAATTAATAGTCACCGGGCGGCTTTCAGTTTCAGTAGACAGAGAATTTCTCTTAAGGTCATTGACACTCTTCACAGTACTGAGCCCCCACTCAGTTCCTGCCAAACCCATGGCAACACAGTAAAGTTTTTCGCAATCCTTGTCATACTGTTTATGATGTTTTGTATTCTATGTTTCTATTTTGAAGGAGTCACACAACATAATTTATTGGAATGTCATACTTAATTGGCCTAAATGGATTAAGTTTGTTCACCTTCAAATCCAAATGTCACTTAGATTTCACAAATTGAAAGAATATAAACATTCATTATATTTTTAATTTTTGTGTTATCTAACAATGGAACACATTTTCTTTCTTCTAAAAATAATCTCATGCTTTTGTTGGTGGTGGTGGTGTTTGTTTTGGGGTTTGTTTGTTTGTTGTTTTTGAGATGGAGTCTCGCTCTGTCACCCAGTCTGGAGTGCAGTGGCATGATCTTGGCTCGCTGCAACCTCCACCTCCCAGGTTCAAGTGATTCTCTAGCCTCAGCCTTCCAAGTAGCTGGGACTACAGGCGTGCGCTACTGCATCTGGCTAGTTATTTTCTGTATTTTTAGTACAGATGGGGTTTCACTTTGTTGGCCAGGCTGGTCTTGAACTCCTGACCTCAGGTGATCCAGCCACCTCGGTCTCCCAAAGTGCTGGGATTGTAGGCATGAGCCACTATGCCTGGCCATTGTTTTTTTTTTTTTCTCTCTCTCTTAGAACATATACTCTTTTTTGTTGTTTCAAATGACATAAATCAGTCAGCATCCCAGTAGGAAACAGATGAACACTCAAATTGAGTAATTTGAAGAGTTTCATAAAGAGACTGTTTACTAAGGGGTGGGCCCAGCACAGGGAAAAGACAAAAGTCAGTGCAGTACCTCACGGCCAGTCATTGCTAAGGCCAGGCCTGAGCTGTTACTAACATTTGGAGAGAGAACTGGGTGCACAGTGTGAGGAAGGCAGTGGCTATCAGCAGGGAGGGAGCCTCACAGTGATCACTTTGACCTCAGACTCCTCCCTCTTTCAGACATTCTGTTGCTGCTCCAATTGGCCAAAGTCAGTTGGTAGGCAGAGCTCCCAGGAGCCCATTGGTAAGCCTTGATGGGCCATACAGGTGAGAGAACAGAGCAGAGAAGCAAGGAGAGAGGGCTAGGAGCAGGAGGAAACAGACAGAAGATGTACTGCTTTGTCTCTGTAACATCTTGTGTGTCTCTTTCATGGTTTCCCGTATTTCGTTTTTTATGCTCAGATACCATTATTGCCCTCAAATTAATTATCAAAGAAACTTTTCTTTCTTAGAAGGCTGAAGAAAGAATTGATGAATGTCATTGATTAAAGTCACATCTCTTAAAACAAATTTTCAAAATGTTCAACTATAGCCACTTTATAATTTCTGCTAAAATAAATATCTCAACCTTGACACAATGTCCAATCTGCCTTTGCAGCTCTTATGCTGCAGGCTAGCTCTTGAAGACTGAATATTTGTCCGATTTTTGTCATTTAAATTCTAAGCTCTTCAAGTATATTATTTAATCTTTAATATATTATTTGGAGAAAGGTGATAAAGTTAATGGAGGACAGATTTAAAATGATTTACTTATTCACATTTTTCTTTGAATATTTCAAAGACAACTGAATACGGTAACTTAGATGATACCAAATTAAAACACCTGGAAATTTTTTTGAAAATTTGTGCCGAAACCTCATATTTTATTCATCTCATTACATTGATACACTCTATAAAATTGAATGAGATTTTCATATAACTATTTCTCAGTGAAAAATTATTTTTCCCAAGCATTGATAAACTTAGCAATATCATTTCAGATGTTACTACTTCCAGTTCCATATGATCAACAAAATCCATTAAACTACCTTCAAAGTCTTAAATTTCACTGTTAACAACACTTTAATGTGAAACAGTTGAGACTTTATCAATAATGGTTGACATTTTATTGGTTAATGTGTATGTTTTCCAAAAAGCAATTTTTTTATCCTAATAGAGGTTTTGTAACAAACAAGATCATAAATAATAATATACCCATACTGAAATTAATGATTGTTGAAGTTTGTTAAGTATTTTCTATCTATAAATACTCACTTATTTGTTACTAGCCACCTTATAGTGTCACAAAGTCTAATTGTACTTTCAAAATGTTTATCTCTTTATTAATAGTCATTGATAAACTTTTTGTCAGAAATGTTGATGATTACAAATGCTGTTTTATGGAAAATTGATTCATGATCAACTTCTGCTTTTTTCCTCACTGATGACTGCAAACTTAAAATCTGGACTACGAGCTTTATCAGAATGGGACTGCCATTCTGATAAAATATTTAAATGTTTAGTACTTTCCACTTTTAATGATACAATTTTAGCACTCTTTGCATCCCATATTTACATTACTAGCAAAATAAACCAGCTATGTTTTTGTTGAAAAAATAAAATTATGAATTTTTTTTATGCCAGAAATACAAATTATTTGGTTTATTTTGTACCAGCACTTCCATAGTCACAAGACGTTCTGTTTGGGTTTGTTGCCTGGTGTTGGGAAATAGTCCAGCTTACAGTTGATTATTAGTATGATATGTTGTTACTACAGAGTCAGAAGATGAACATTTATGACATATCAAAAGGAACATTAATAAACATCTCAGCTTTCATGTTTCTTCATTCTGTGTGTTCAGGTTTCTGTTTTTTTCTAAGCAAATATGTATTCTTAATGGAACAAGTAAGATGGTAGACTGATTGGAGGGAGCAAATTATTCATAGTGACTGGAAGAAAGAATGCCTGAATATGATTGCTAATTTAGACACAAAACTGGCTAATATACGATGGAGCAATAACACTATAACCTTTGGTGTCATCTTTTCTACCAGACAGAAATACTTGTGTCTCCACTGAACAAAATTCATTTACATTGCTATTGGACAAAAGTCAATTGCATCACTTTCAGTTTTCTGCAAGTTAATACCTATCTTTACAGATTCATAAAGTAGCCTAAATCAGTAGTAAATAGCAAATCAAAGGAACACATTCCTAGAGAACTGGGTAATTTTCAGTGGGCCTGTTCAGCAGTGCTTAGCACTGAAAGAATGTGTGATAATCTCTTTGTCTATTTCTAACTTTTAGATAATTATCTTGAATTATCTTCTTTGTGATTATAAATAATGTTCAGGTATTATTTTTAACCACACTGTGTTTTGGCCTGATTAATTTATATACATATAGCAAAAAGTAGATTAACATATGTAAACTTCCTTGTAGTCTGGTCAGCAAATCTAGAGCCATATGGTGTGAGGCATTGCTATGGCCAGAAAATTAACTTCTGTCTGAAAACTGTGTAAGAAATTGCAATTTCAATAATATCTATTATCCCAGTATTTTAAAATTGCTCTTCTATTCCAAAGTTAAAAAACCAGACCCAAGATAATAATTATCTCCATCAATTTTGCTTACATCTATAAATAAGAGTGAGTTTCTTCTTGAGGTCCCTCAAACCTGCAGAGATTCCTGACTGTCAAGAAGTGATTTTTCTATAAGCCATAGAACAGATATCAGATCAATTTTCCTATCTCTCTCTCTCTCCTTCCTTCCCTCCCTCCATTCCTTCTTCCCTCCCTCCCTCCCTCCCTCCCTTCCTTCCTCCCTCCCTTCTTTTTTGCTTTTTTTTTTTTTTTTTTTTTGAGACAGTGTCTCACTCTGTTGCCCACACTGGAATGCAGTATCACGATCTCACCTTACTGCAACCTCCACCTCCCAGCTTCAAGTGATTCTCCTGCCTCAGCCTCCCGAGTAGCTGAGATTATAGGTGCCCACCACCAGGGCCAGCTAATTTTTATAATTTTAGTAGAGATGGGGTTTCACCATGTTGGCCAGGCCGGTCTTGAACTCCTGACCTCAAGTGATCTACCCGCCATGGCCTCCCAGAGTGTTGAGATTACAGACATGAGTCACCATGCCCAGCCTTCAGATCAATTTTCTAGGAGGGCTGTGAACATTGGTTTCACATATGAAATGCGACTCTTGTTCTTTAACAGTGGGATTGTCACACCTGACAAAATGAAATTCTCAAATATGGCACCTGAATTTGTCTTTGGTTGTACAATCAAATTGTACAATTATATCCTGCTAAAAAACAAAAAGAGGACAAATTCTTACTGAATCTATAAATAAACTAAACTTCCATTACAGAGATTCAGTAAATTATATTTGTTCCTAAATTTTGAGGTGTCAGTAAAAACAAATTATTCAAATAATTCTCTCTCTCTCTCTCTCTCTCTCTCTCTCTCTCTCTTTCTTTCTTTCGACAGAGTCTCACTCTGTCATCCAGGCTGGAGTGCAGTGGTACAATCATGTCTCACTGCAGCCTCAAACTCTGGCCTCAAGAAATCCTGTCACCTAAGATTCCCAAAGTGCTGGGATTACAGTCATGAGATACTGTACCCATCCAGAATGTTTTATTTCTATATACAAAAGCATAGACTACTAACTTAAAGGTTAGCAATAGATCAAGGAAAGGAAGGGCTTCATCACATACCCGTAATAAGATAGAACATTGAACATGAAAATGAAAACAAATAACCACAATTTGATCACCCTTACCAGTTAACTCAGTCCTGTGTAAGGTTCTGCTGGATCTTTGTTAGCAGTGGTTTACAAAAAGTCACTTGTTTCTGGAATAAAACATGTCCTAGAAATCTTTTCTCTTAAGCTTGTCTAAAAGTTATCACCTCAGAAGCTTGTATCTATAAGTCCATTCCTTGAAGTAGTAATCATTAAAGAGAATCTGTTGCAGTCATTTCCACTGGGCTTCTGAGACTGTTCTTTGTTGAAGACCCAATGTCTAGGCTATAGTTTATTTTTAAAAAAGTCCTTCAGGCAAGCATGAGAAGAAATCAGAAATTACTTGCTAATAAGAATGGAGAAGAATGAAACCTATTAGGTTATAATATAAAACTATCACATATGGGTTAGATCAGTGTTTCTAATAAGAGTATTCATGAGCCTCCTAAACCTTCTTGTAATGTTTACAAATCTCTGAAAATCTACAAAACGTTACTGCTTTGATTTGTCAGCACTTCACATACAGCTTTCATGATAGTATTGGACTATCTAAGAAATACGGAGCATATGGCAGGGCGGGGTGGCTCATGCCTATAAACCCAGCACTTTAGGAGGTCGAGGCGTTCAGATCACCTGAGGTCGGGAGTTCAAGACCAGCCTGATCAACATGGAGAAACCCTGCCTATAATCCCAGCTACATGGGAGGCTGAGGCAGGAGAATTGTTTGAACCCAGGAGGCAGAGGCTGTGGTAAGCCAAAATCATGCCATTGCACTCCAGCCTGGGCAACGAGAGTGAAACTGTGTCTCAAAAAAAAACAAAGAAATATTGAGCATACAAGATGAACAATCATTTTAGTATCCCTCTTTTATGGGGTAAAATAAAAACTGGCAATCTTCTTCAGAAAATCTCAGTGATCATTGTAGATGTAAAAGAAACCCTGAAAAGTTTACTTTACTTTTTTGATTTTAGAATGTGATCTTGGGAAGGCAAAATCCAATGAATTAACTGAGGAGATTTGGTCACTTGATTAAGAAGAGTCATAGGTGTCTAAGAACAATAAATGTCTGTAGCTAGACTACCTACTAATCAAAATGACAATACCGTATTTTCATATTTTAAATAACATAGAAAATTGTAACACCTTTGTGAGGAAAGAGTTAATTCAGCAGGTTTGGTTGCTCTTTCTTTGCATGTCCGTCTACAGGAAACTCAAACATGATTGACCCTTGGCTAGTCCCTGGGAACGTGGTTCCCTGGAAGCTTCTTTATGTTAATAATTGATAATTTTCTTCTACACACCTAAAACAATTGATAGTGATTGTTTGCACAATTGCAAATTGATAGGATTGCTTTGCACAAACATCAAGATACATGATAGGCATCTGGTTTCACTGGAGTTCTGAGTTCAGGTTGTCATGGCAGGTTGCATAGCAGAATGTATCGATGTGATCAGCCCTCCATGAAAGCCTTGGGCTTTGGAATTTGAAAGGGCTTTTCTGAGGCAGAAACTCTTCACACATGTCCCTGCAATTCATAGCCAGAGAGAAGGCATGTTCTGTGCAACTCCAGATGGGACAGGACTCAGAAGCCTGTGCTCAACCTCTCTGGACTCTGTGCAATGCATCTTCCTTCTGTTGCTCTTACTTTATATCCCTTTTTCTGTAATGAACCTTAGCTGTGATTACAACTAGCTGTTAGGGTTGTGAGTCACTCTAGCACATCAGCAAATGTGAAGATGGTCTTCAGACCCTGGAAACAACCCTTTTTAAAAGCCTCAGCTTTTTCACATGTAAGAATGTTTTATAGTTTTATTAAAAATAATCAAAAGCATGATGAAATTACCACAAAACGCAGAAAGATATTTTAAAATATGGAATATGGGCTATCTGTGTAAAGGGAACTCTTTTACTACCACTTGTTAAGAGCAGACTAAATACTTCAAGACTGATTTATCATGCTAGCAGGGAGAAAACAAAATTCTAATTTTTGCACTAATATAATATTTGACAATAAATGCTTATAAAATTTCCTTTTTAAAAAATTGTATGAATAAGAAGATGGCAGATAGAAGACTGGGCTGATGTGCAGTTCCCACTTGGACAGACAGAACAACCTATGGAGACTCACACCATGAAATTTTGCTCTGGGAACCACCACAGAAGCATACCAGGAAAACTGAAAGAATTCACAGATCCTTTGGTATAAATTCCATGAGACAGGCAAAAAACTAGCAGGTGCTGGTATCCATGGCTGGGAGACCTAAAGATGGATCGCATCACAGGACTCTTTACAGACATTTCCCTACACTAGCTCAGAGCCCGGTAGCCCCACTGGGTGGCTAGACCCAGAAAAAACAATCACTGCAATCTGGCTTGTAGGAAGCCCCATTCCTAGGGGATAGGGAAGTGCACCACATCAAGGGACCACCCCATGGGACAAAAAAGTCTGAACAGCAGCCCTTGAGTTCCAGATATTTCCACTGAAATAGTCTACCCAAATGAAAAGGAAACAGAAAAGTAATTCTGGTAATATGACAAAACAAGGTTCTATAACACCTCCAAAAGACCACACTAGCTCCCCAACAATGGATCTAAACCAAGAAGAAATCTCTAAATTGCCAGATAAAGAATTCAGAGGCTGATTATTAAGCTACTCAAGGAGATACCAAAGACAGGTGAAAACCAACTTGAAATTAAAAAAAAAAAAATACAGAATATGAATGAGAAATGCTCCAGAGAAATAGATATAATAAAAAACAATCACAGATTCTGGAAGTGAAAGACATACTTAGAGATACAAAATGCACTGGAAAATTTCAACAATAGACTCGAACGAACAAGTAAAAGAACAAACTTCAGAGCACAAAGGCTTTCAAATTACCCCAATCAGACAAAGAAAAAGAAAAAAATTAAAAAATGAACAAAGCCTCCATGAAATTTTGGATTATGTTAAATGGCCAAACCTAAGAATAATTGATTTTCCTGAGAAAGAAGAGAAATCTAAAAGTTCAGAAAACATATTTGAGGGAATAATCGAGGAAACTTTCCCTGGCCTCACTAGAGATCTAGACATCCAAATACAAGAAGCTCAAAAGAACACCAGGGAAATTCATCACAAAAAGATCACCACCTGGGCAAGTAGTCATCAGGTTATCTAAAGTCAAGACAAGGAAAGAATCTTAAGAGCTATGAGGCAAAAGCATCAGGGAACCTATAAAGGAAAACCTAGCAGATTGACAGCAGATTTCTCAACAGAAACCCAAGCCAGAGGGATTGGTGTCCTATCTTTAGCCTCCTCAAACAAAAGAATTGCCAGCCAAGAATTTTATATCCAGCAAAACTAAACTTCATAAATGAAGGAGAAATAAAGTGTTTTCCAGACAAACAAATGTTGAGAGAATTTGCCAATAACAAGGCCAGCACTACAAGAAATGCTAAAAGGAATTCTAAAGGAAACATAACCCTGAAATACACTAAAATGGAACCTCCTTAAAGCGTAAATCTCACAGGGCCTGTAAAACAATAACAAAAGACAGAAAAAAAAAAAAAATGCACCACAGTATTCAGGCAATATCTAGCACAATAAATAAAAGAGTACCTCACATCTCAATACTAACATTGAATGTAAATGGCCTATATGCTCCACTTAAAAGATACAGAATGGCAGAATGGATAAAAATCTTCCAACCCAAATATCTGCTGTCTTCAAGAGACTCATCTAATGCATAAGGATTCACATAAAATTAAGGTAAAGGGTTGGCAAAAGATATGCCACGCACATGGAAACCAAAAGTGAGCAGAAACAGTTATTCTTATATCAGACTAAACAGACTTTAAAACAACAATGGTTTAAAAAGACAAAGAGGGACATTATATAATGATAAAAAGGTCAATCCAACAGGAAAATATCACAATCCTAAATGTATATGCACCTAACATGGTAACTCCCAAATATGTAAAAAAAAATTATTACTAGACCTAAGAAATGAGATAGATAGCAACACAATAATAGTAGGGGACTTCAATACTCCACTGACAGTGCTAGATAGGTCATCAAGACAGAAAGTTAACAAAGAACAGTGGGCTTAAACTACACCTAGAACAAATGGACTTAACAGATATTTAACCAACAACTGCAGAATATACATTCTTTTCATCAGTACATGGAATGTTCTCCAAGATAGACCATATGATAGCCCACAAAACAAGTCTCAATAAATTTAAGAAAATCAAAATTATATCAAGTCCCTTCACAGACCACAGTGGAATAAAATTGGAAATTAACTCCAAAAGGAAGCCTCAAAACTCTACAAATACATGGAAATTAAATAATCTACTCCTAAGTGATCTTTGGGTCAACAATGAAATCAATATGGAAATTTAAAAATTATTGGAACTGAATGATAATAGTGACACAACTTGAAACCTCTGAGACATAGCAAAAGCAGTGCTAACAGGAACGTTCATAGCATTAAATGCCTACATCAAAAAGTCTCAAAGGGCACAAATAGACAATCTAAGGTTGCACCTCAAAAAACTAGAGAAACAAGAATAAACCAAACTCAACCCACTAGAAGAAAAGAAATAACAAATATTAGAGCAGAATTAAATGAATTTGAAACAAAAAAATGCAAAAGACAAATGAAACAAAAAGCTGGTTATTTGAAAAGATAAACAAAATTGACAGACCATTAACAAGATTAACCAAGAAAAGGAGAGAATATCTAAATAAGCTCAATTAGAAGTGAAACAGCAGATATTACAACCAGTACCACAGAAATACAAAAGATCATTCAAGGCTACTATGAATATCTTGATATATACAAACTAGAAAATCTAGAGGTGATGGATAAATTCCTGGAAATATGCAATCCTCCGAGATTAAATCAGGAAGAAACGGAAACTCTAAACAGACAAATAACAAGTAGCAAGATTGAAACAGTAATTTAAAAACAGCCAATGAAAAAACTCCAGGACCAGATGAATTTATAGCTCAATTTTATCAAGTATTGAAATAATTGGTACCAATCTTACTGAAACTATTCCAAAAGATAGAGAAAGAGGGAATTCTCCCTAAATCATTCTATGAAGCCAGTATCACTCTAATTCCAAAACCAAGAAAGGACATAACAAAAAAAGAAAACTACAGACCAATATTCTTCATGAACATATATGCAAAGGTCCTCAACAAAATACTGGCTAACTGAGTTCAACAGCATATCAAAAAGATAATCCACCATGACCAACTGGGTTTTATACCAGGAATGCAGGGATAGTTTAACATATGTAAGTCAATAAATCTGATATATCACATAAACAGAATTAGAAACAAAAGCCATATGATCATCTCAATAGATGCAGAAAAAGCATTTGACAAAATCCAGCATCACTTTATGCATAAAATCCTCAGCAAAACTGGCATAGAAGGGACATACTTCAAGGAAATAAAAGCCATCAATGACAAACCTACAGCCAACATTATACTGAATGGGGAAAAGTTGAAAGTATTCCCCCCGAGAACTGGAACAAGACAAGGATTCCCACTTTCACCACTTCTATTCAACATAGTACTGGAAGTCCTAGCCAGAGCAATCAGACAAGAGAAAGAAATAAAGAGCATTCAAATCAGTAAAGAGGAAGTCAAACTGTTGCTGATTGCTGATGATATGATCATATACCTAGAAAACTCTAAAGGCTCATTCAAAAAGCTGCTAGATCCAATAAATGAATTGAGTAAAGTTTCAGGATACAAAAATCAGTGTACCTGAATCAGTAGCACTGCTATACACCAGCAATGACCAAGCTGAGAATCAAATCAAGAACTCAACGCCTTTTACAACAGCTGCAAAATAAATAAAATACTTAGGAATATACTAACCAAGGAAGTGAAAAATATCTCTACAAGGAAAACTAGAAAACACTGCTGAAAGAAATAATGGATGACACAAATAGAAACACATCCCATGCTCATGGATGGGTAAAATCAATATTACGAAAATGACCATACCGTCAAATGCAATCTACAAATTCAATGAAATTCTCATCAAAATATTTTTGCTATTCTTCACAGAACTAGGAAAAACAATCCTAAAATTCATATGGAACCAAATAAAGACCCTGCATAGCCAAAATGAGACTAAGCAAAAAGAACAAATCTAGGGGCATCACATTACCTGACTTCAAACTATACTACATAGTTACCAAAACAGCATGGTACTGGTATAAAAATAGGCACATAGACCAATAGAATAGAATTGGGAACTCAGACATAAAGCCAAATAGTCATAGCCAACTGATCTTTGACAAAGCAAACAAAAATATAAAGTGGGAAAAGGACACCCTATTCAACAAATGCTGATGGGATAATTGGCAAGCAACATGTAGAAGAATGAAGCTGGATCTTCATCTTTCACATTATACAAAAATCAACTCAAGATGGATCAAAGACTTAAATCTAAGACCCAAAATCATAAAAATTTTAGAAGATAAAATTGAAAAAACTCCTAGACATTGGTTTAGGCAGAGTTCATGACCAATAATCCAAAAGCAAATGCAACAAAAACAAAGATAAATAGGTGGAACTTAATTAAACCAAATATCTTCTGCACAGCAAAAGAAATAATCAGCAGAGTAAACAGAGAAACCACAGAATGAGAGAAAATTTTTGCAACTATGCATCTGACAAAGGATAATATCCAGAATCTACAAGGAATTCAAACAAATCAGCAAGAAAAAAAAACTATCAAAAAGTGGGCAAAGGACATGAATAGAGAGTTCTTGAAAGAAGATATACAAATGGCCAACAAACATATGAAAAAACATCCAACACCACTAATTATCAGGGAAATGCAAATCAAAACCACCATGAGATACCACCTTACTTCTGCAAGAATGGCCATAATTTAAAAATTTAAAAAAAACCAGATGTTGATGTGAATATGATGAAAACGGAACACTTTTACACTGCTGGTGGGAATGTAAACTAGTACAACCACTATGAAAAACAGTATAGAGATTCCATAAAGAACTAAAAGTAGAACTACCATTTGATCCAGCAATCCCACTACTGGGTATCTACCAAGAGAAAAAGAAATCATTATATGAAAAAGACACTTACACACACATTTATAGCAGTATAATTCGCAATTGCAAAAATACACAACAAGCCTAAATCCCCATTAACCAGGTGGATAAAGAAAATGTGGTGTATATATACCATAGAATACTACTCAGCCATAAAAAGGAACAAAATAATGGAATTTGCAGCAACCTTGATGGAGTTTGAGACCATTATTCTAAGTGAGGTAATGCAGGAATAGAAAACCAAACATTCTATGTTCTCACTTATAAGCAGGAGCTAAGCTATGAGGAAGCAGAGGCATAAGAATGATATAATGGACTTTGGGGACTCAGTGGGAAGGGAGGGAAGGGGGTAAGGGACAAAAGACTATACACTGGGTACAGAGTCACCACTAAAGAACTTTTCCATGCAACCAAATACCACCTGTTCACCCAAAACTAGTGAAATAAAAATATAAACTATGTATGTATGTATGTATGCATGTATAATTGACACTACAGATTTAGAAAAACAAATAATACAGTTTAAGTATATTTTATAATTTTAAAAAATAACATAAAAATTGTATGAATAAACCCATAAAAACCTAGGCAGCTTTGGCAAAATTTTAATAAATTTCAATGACTTCTTTATGAGGCTCAATTATCTGCGGGTATTATAGTTCCAGGCAAATAAAATTCTCTTTTCATAAACTTTTTACTACTTCTTATATCAATTGGGGTTTTGTCCTTTACCATCCTCTTTCATGTTCAGGATCAAATTCTTTATTTCAATATAAAAATAATTTTCTCTCTCTTTTTTTTTTTTTTTTTTTTTTGAGACAGAGTCTTGTTCTGTCGCCCAGGCTGGAGTGCAGTGGTGCGATCTCAGCTCACTGCAACCTTTCCCATCCAGGTTCAAGCGATTCTCCGACCTCAGCCTTCCAAGTAGCTGGGATTACAGGCATGTACCACCATGCCCAGCTAATTTTTTGTATTTTTAGTAGATACAGGGTTTCCCGACATTGGACACGCTGGTCTCGAACTCCTGACCTCAAATAATCCACCCACCTTGGCCTCCCAAAGTGCTGGGATTACAGGTGTGAGCCCCGGCACCTGGCCCGATTTTCTCTTAATAAGCAGAAACACCTCCCACTGCATTGCAGAAACAGATGTACTTTTTCTATACCCACTATTATTCCTACTGTAGTATAGTCTCGAGAACCCATGTTAAATATAACTTTTTCCAAAGCAGGCCTGTTTTGTTCCACAGTGAAACCTGAACATATCTTTAAAAAAAAAAAAATATTTGAATGAATTTGTGATCCCAGTTTATATGTAACAGATTATTGTACTAGGAAGGCCTTATAGAAATGAGACACTTTGTATTTTAGAGCTGAATTTAAGAGGTTCTAGATAAAACCTATGCATACTTTGATGCAGGAAGGCTGACCTAAGGTGTCTCTACCCAGTGGATGCAGACGTGCCTGGACATGTTTGGGAACTGTGGAAGCAGCAAGGTAGGACTGATTCATATACATCCTGGAGAGCCCAGGGAGCTTCTAGAAAGAATTCTCCATTCAGAAGAGGTTTGCAACTGCTTTTATATCTCAACACAACTCGATTTGTGTAGCTCATATGACAGTGCTCTCCAAAGAGGTAATGGAGATGAACACCTCTACTGAGTCAACTAGGACTACTCTTGGCTATAAGTAATAGAAAAGATGACTACGCAGAAGCTGACATAATTTTTTTTCTTTTTTTTTGAGACAGAGTTTCACTCCGTCACCCAGGCTGGCGTGCAATGGCACAATTTCAGCTTGCTACAACCTCCGCCTCCCAGGTTCAAGCAATTCTTCTACCTCAGCCTCCCCAGTAGCTGGGATTCAGGCACCTGCCCTCATGCCCAGCTAATTTTTGTATTTTTAGTAGAGACAGGGTTTTACCATGTTGGCCAGGCTGGTCTTGAACTACTGACCACAGGTGATCTGCCAGCCTCAGCCTCCCAAAGTGGCATGAGCCACCACGCCTGGCAAGCTCACATAATTTAAGGAAGATTTTTTTCCCTCACAAAGTAAGAATTTCAGAAGAGGTAGTTCCTGGTATTAGTTTAGGGGTTTGCAGCCTTCAGGGCTGAGGTCTCTACAATTCCCTTGGCCTTTTCCTCATGGTCAAAATATGGCTGTTGAACTTTCAGTCACTAAGTCCAAATTCCAGCCAGAAAGTAGAAAACAGGAATACAGGAGAGAAAATGAGAACAAAGGGGCAATATTGTCATCAGAAAAGCAAAATGTTTCCCCCAAATGCCCAGTAGAATTTTGCTGATGGCATGTCAGTCAGGATGGTAACATTTGGACATTGTAGCTGAACAAATGGCTGCCCTGCTAAAATCAGGATTCTGTTCATAAGGAAGAAGATATGAATAAATATTGGAGATGTGTATCAGTCAGAAAACATTGCATTTCATGTAATTCAAAGAGAAAGAGAGTTCATACAAAGAATCAAGTGCTTGCAAGATGGTTTAAAGGGCTGAAGGAAGGAAGGGAAAGGAAGGTTGGGGCAGGCTCTCAGGTTCACTGCCAGATTTCAGACACTGGAATGCTGCCATCACAGAAAACCACCACCAATGACTAGACTACCTGCAACACCAAGATAGGTGATTCACAGGGGAAAAATCAGAGGTGGCTGCAAAACCCCATGTCTGCAAAACCCAATGTGTCTGTCCACCACTGCTGGAGGAAACCTATGGCCTCTATTTCCCTTCTGTCTTCCAACTCTCAGTAAGTGCCTCTCATTGGAAAATTTAAACCAGAAGCCTACTGGCAATAGATTCTGGGAAATATAGTTCCCAGTCTTCCAGCCCCTGCATTACAGAGGAGTTGGTGAGTACCACAAACTTGTTTGGCACAGTGGGTAACTAGCAGTGTACTACATCAATGCAGAGTAGAGTCATCAAAATCTTTGTGTGTGTGTCGGGTCGGGGGGAAAGGCTGTGCCCCCAGGTGCTCCCACTATGGGCCATCTTTGAGAGTCACTTCTTTAAGGAAAGAGAGGTACAAATGCATATGCTCAACACAAGGACAATAGGTTATCTCCAGAGAGGTGTGGACATTCTGAAAATAATTTGCATGTGGGCAATTTAGATCTTTCTGCCCTTTTGCATGCTCCTTTACTCCATGCTCTCCAATACAAGTTACCTGTACCTGTGCCAGAGTTCCCAAGAAAGAAGGCTGGAAGAGAAAAAGAATTGTGTTTCTAGGGCCAAAGCAGATCCTCCTGCACTGTTGATGGGGAGAAGGATGCTTTGCTCACTTTAGGCCATCTGCACTCAGAACCAAGACAGGGCTGTGAGAAGCCTGTGAGCAGCCTGTGAGCTATTCGGCCAATGTTAGAAGCAGAAGGCCTCCACAAAAGAACCACTGAGTCACCACAGCCTCCATCTGGAGTGATAGCCTTGGAGCCAGAGACCTATGTGTTCATGACACTAGAAGATGTCACAGAGTGGTCAGATGACTGACTGAGGAGCCTGGGGAGGGATCTGGGGCACAGTTGTTAAAATTCTGTGCTACAGAAATACTCTTCTATTACATTATTATGTATTATTACTGTGGCCCACTCTCCAAAGATAAGGATCAAACCTCGCCTTCCAGGAACCTGTCCGTATGAAACTTACTATTCAAACTGTGACGAGCTGCTCCTGGCAGAAAATTAGATTTTGTGGGAGGGTGAGGATGAGAGACAGAGGAGAGATGGAAGTGGCGAGGGGTGAGTCCCTGTTCCTCTCTTTCTGGTGTAGCCTGAGAGTAGCTGAGCCTCATCATTGCTTTCTGTGTTTTGAAAACACGAACTTATTTAAAGGGGATTTGAAAAATACTTGGTTAGTGGTTGCAGGGATTTCCGCAGAAGTGCTCCGAGGAGCCAAAAGCATCACGGGCTTCAGAACATTGGAATGGTCGGTACATGCGCTGCAGTTGACCTCAGAGGCTGTGGAGGTTTGCAGAACATAAGTAGCTCTTTTTAGGTAATATGGAGCAAGTAAGACCAGTGGCTTTGGAGCCAAACCCGAAAGTGGATGTGAATTCGTCAGCAGAGCCAAAGCAGAGGTTTTTAGAATGAGGGTGATGTCATGACTGAGAAGAGTTCAATTCAGTTACATGGTCATCTGGTCACAATTCTGAGTTATGGCTGGAGTACAGCCTTGGCTTCATGAGCCAGAGAGAGGAAGGGAGGGAGGGAAGGAGCAGCAAGGAAGAAAAGGAGGAAGTGGCACACAGGAGCCTGGACAGAGCCTGGGATTGGCATCCTGGCTTCCATCACTGGAGAGGACTGTTGAGGGCCTTAGGGGTGCAGCAGCTGTCTTGTGGGAGGGGAGCCCAGAGCCACAGGGAATGCTATGCTGTAGGTTAGGAGCTCAGGTTTCTGGTTGAGGAAGTCATCTCCCCAAAGTGGACAGAGCTGGCAGTAGCTGCCAAGGATGTCACCGTGGAGTATATGAGGACAGGGCCCACCTCTGCTGATGGCTCCCCTTTTTTTTCTAGGAAACCAGGGGGTGTCGAGCCTCCTGTCACCCTTCCTGGAAAGGACTGGGAACCTCAAGTGGAGCCCAACCTGCTGGCCCAGAGGGCCTCTCTCAAGTCAAGATGTTGGCTAATAAATAACTGAGTTGAAGCAGAAAAAATGAAAGGAGAAGGGGCCCCTTCGATGCTAGATGACTCTTAGGTGTTTGGGGGTGGGGGCAGGTCCCATTTAGAGGAAGAAGCCAGAACTCTGGGCAGGACCTACCACCCGGCACTCTCCACTGAGCCCCTCCGAAGGCCGGATTTAGATTCCACTTGAGAAAATTTGGAGTCCTCCAGAGCTGACCTTCAGCAAACCACAGGGTGGCCCAGCAACCACAAGACTGAGATTGGAGGGCAGGGACACGTTAGGTCAGAGAATTTGCACAGACTTAAAAGAGCAGCTGTCACAGCAGGGACGACGTGCAAGGGGTCAGGCTGGGGGACGATAGGTGGGGGCGTCCATCGCAGCTGAGGATGCCATAGGCTGCCTGGGTAGCCAGGAGGCGAAGCAAAAGTCAGAGGCTGAATAATGGGACCCAGATGAATGCGCTACTATAGGCGGAGGCAGGGAGATGGGGAAACGCTGCTGGAAAAACCTCACCGTTTATGTAAAAATAAATGACTGCTCTCAGACGACCGGATATTCCACAATTGGTCTCTCCATTCAACAAATAGTAAGCACACCTACTATGTGCAGAGGCTGGTGGGGAAACAAGGATGAATAAAACAGATGAATCCAGAGAGGGAGGGATGGTGCACACAAGGATAAACAATTCTCGCAGCGTCCTGTGGGGACAGGAGCCAGACCTTCTTCTTTCCCCTCTGGGAAATGGGTTCTCGAGTCGGAGTCTCAGTGCTGCGGTGTGCCCTGCTACATGCCACTCACGTGCACTGTTCTTCACCCGCCACGCTTCACCCCTGAGCTGGGTTTTACTGTCATACTGAGGGGATGAGAAAACAGAGGCCTAGAGAGAGAGAGAGAGAGAGAAATGCCCAAGGTCCCACGGCTGGTCATTGGAGAGGGGGTAGGAGGCCCATGCTTGACCTTGGCTTAACAACTCCATCCCCAGGGCCTTGTCTCCCTTTGGACAAAGAGGTGAAAAACAGCCTCATGTTCTTCCTCCTCTGCCCACGCTCCTTCTTTCCAGAACTCACTGTTACAACTTTACAATAGTTGACTACCCTTTTGGGTCATGTCTCCAAGTGCCTACCTCATTTTTGCCTTTGTTTGGAGTTATAAATAATAATAATAGTAATATTGAGATGAACTTTCTGAACTTAATGAGCATATACTCTAAGGGAAAGTCTGACTGCACATCTGCAAATTAACTTGAAAATAGTTTCAAAGCCACTAGCCCCCATGAGGAAAATGAAAAGCACCTCTGCTAAGAGACACCAAATAAAATGAGGCATCAAGGTGGAGTTGGAGTAATCAGGGAAGGCTTCCTGAAGGAAGTGGGTTTAAAAGGGAAATGTAGAGGATGCAGTGTACCCAGTTATGGGAGACTACCTTCTGAGAAGGTGTGAGCTGGTCACAAAAGAAGGATGGATCTGGGGAAGAGAGTGATCTGGAAGCCACAAGTCAAGGAGGGAAGAAATTAGATTTGCTTGAATTTGAGCAGATGGTCTGCAGAGGTGAGTAACCAAGGATGAGCTTGGAGAGACTGTGTGATTGCACTCGAAGGAGAGCTGGGGACACCAGGGAAACCTAGAATACTCTGTGGGTTAGAAAAACAGACGAAAAACCCTTCCGATGGTTTGTTGCCATGGTCACACCTATCAGGATGAAATGCTGGCTCACTCTTTCTCATCGGAACTTAATGCTCTCAGCCCCACAGCCCTAAGCATGGGGAGATTCAGAGCTGTTGTTTAATGATGCATCTGACAGGTGAGAATCTGTACCTTGTCTGCCCAAGCCTGCAGAACTTTGTAGAGAAATGACTTTAAATAATGACTGTGGGCATCCAGCTTTGCACATGCTCAGAAGTCACCCCTTGTCTCAGTGTCAGACTGGTAAATGTTCCTGGCTCTCCAGGGAAGAAAGCCCTGATTTGTAGTGGTTACCAATTTCTGTAGTATAAATATACCCTCTGTGGCTTATTTCAAGCCACCAACACAAATCTGCTGATAGCAGAGCTGGAATGTGTTGTGCACAGTCAGCTCTGGAAAGCTGGTACCTGCCAGCTGCAGCCCACCACTGCCTGTGTTCATCTCACATTGACCTGGCTAACCCCCACCCCCTCTTGATTCTGGCTTTTCTTTACTCTGCACACCCTGACCCAGACCCCATCAGAGGCTCTCAGAGCCCACACCACCTCCGTGTGTCCTTCAAAGCATTTATCACAAAGCGTGACAATGCACTTATTTTTGTGATTCTCTGATGTTGTCCCTCTCCCCACTAGATTATGAGTTTCATGAAGACAGGGCCATGAGTCTTTGTTCCCATGCGCAGTGCCTGGCATTTATACAAGATGAGTGTGAAATTGTCAAACGAAGGAAGGGAAGGAATCACAAACATTCTTTCCAGATTTAGTGGAAATATCATTTGACAGAGTCACTTTAACTCCCACCTCTGGGACTGCAGATCCATTACATGACATTATTTCACTCTCAGGAGTGCCACATAGAGATATGGGTAGAAAGAGATTATGAAAAAAGGAATAGGATAGGCAGAGGGCATGGGTGTGGCTGGTAGAACTCACAGGAAGAGAACACTGAGCCTCCTCGGCAAATGAGTTGGGCTTATCAAATCTTGGCTCTGAGCTTCCTTCCATGGGAATGAAGGAGACTACAGAAAGAAAACGTTAAGCTGTGAATGGTCGCAATCACTCCTGACTGTCTTGGCTTGACAGGGGCTCTGAAACCGCCTCATACTTGGAACAGAAGCCATGTGAAAACAAAGCCCCTGCATTGCTCCTATCTGCCTGGAGTGCTATTGTGTGAAGGTGTAATGTTTGAAGCTGTGGCTTCATCCTGTGACAATGGGGCACTCCATGAATATGGCAGAGGAAGATGCTGGGGAAAGCCTGGACCTGCAGACATCCCTGAACCACTACGCCCTGGGACCAGCTATGTTGGCTTCTTGTTTTGTGAGATAATTTCACGTATTTATGATACAATTATTAAAATTTGGGTATCCTGTTATGCACAGCCAGAACTGTTCCTAACTGACACATCCTAGTAAGTGGAATCAAATGCCTGTGTTACAATTGGGAACCTCCCTCATGATGCGTGGATGGCATCATGGGGCCACTCTGGACAGGCAGGGACTGGAGTTATATGGAGCCTCCACCTCTGGATAGGATAGAGAGCCAAGAGGAGAAGCAAGGGGGAGGCCAGACGGGGCAGCTCCCCCAGCTCACAGGAGGCTTCTCTCACCCCTTCTCTCTGAAGCAGTGGAATCATATGGGTGCCAAACAGGTGTGCCTAGCCCTCCAAGGCCCTCCGTGGCCCAGCAAGGGATGGACAAAAGAGGAGACAGAGAGGAGGGAAGGGATCTTGGCACTAAGCCCTGGAGTGTGTGTGCACACGTGCGTGCGTGTGTGTGTGTGACTCTAGAATAGATCACACACAGACACACTGAGACACCAACCCTGGAGCAAGGACAGCCAGCTGACAGGCAGGAGTGCCCCTGAGCAGCTCTGACATGCCAGCCCTGGGTTTCTTACAGGGGTGATGTGTCATCCGTCCCCTGTTTGGAAGTGGAGTCCTGGGGGCAGGGAGATCATGCCTCCAGATAAGGGTCCAGGCTGGTGGATACCTTCACTCCAGGGGAATGAAGGCAGGGAAAAGTGTTCGTGGAGTGAAAACTGGGATGGATATTCCCTCAGCTCTTTGGACTGGGGCTTGTACACTTTATTTTGACTCCTATTGTGCCCCTCCTGACACTGTGTTCTCCTAGGGGTAACTCATCCTTCTCTACAGCTAAACTGTGAGGCAGGGACAGAGACAGGGCCTAGCACTCCTGGCTGTGGTGCGCACAGTTGATGCATGAGTGAAGAAATACTATTTTGTCACTGTTATGGGGGCGCTGTTATACCCCTAGGCTGGGGTGGCTTGTGATGGTACTCATGACATCTACTCAGTGTGTGTGATATTCCAGGAAGAGTTCAATGTAGGCACCCAGCATGTGCGTATGTGTGGGTCTGTGTATGTGTGTGCATGTATGTGTGTGCACTTGTGCATGTGTGTGTGTAGGGTAGGGAATGATGCTGTCACCAGTTACCACCTCTTCTTTAACCTTTGTCTTTTGAGATCTTTTTTTTTTCTTAAGCCCATATATGGAATTACAGCTGTAGGTCAATAAATGCTACAAAAATAATTTTTTTTAATAAAAGCTTGCCACAAGTTACACGCAAATATGGCCCATTCTAGTCACAGGGGGCCTTAAAAGCAGAGAACTTTCTCTGGCTGGAGTCAGAGAGATGAGGCAGGGGAGAAAGGCAGAAGAGATATGGCGAGGGAAGTCAGAGAGATTCGAAGTGTGAGAAGAACTTGATCCACTATTGCTGTTTGAAAACGGAGGGACCAGTGGCGAGGGTGGCTTTACAGAGCAGAGAGAGGCTCTTGGATGACATCAGAAAGCCACTGGATCCTGAATTCTCTTCCACAGCCTCTGGATCAGGGCCCAGGCTGGTGGATACCTTGATTTTGGACCGTGAGACCCTAAGCTGAGCCATGCTGTACCAGACTTCTGACCTATAGAACTGTGATATAATAAGTGGGTGTTATTTTAAGCCACAGAGTTGGTGGTCGTTTGTTAGGAAACTAACAGCAACAGGAGATAATCCATCCTCCCACCTGACTTTGCAGAGGCCCCTGGGTGCCAGTCTCTCTTGGGTGGTTCCTTAGCCCCTCTTGGGTGCTTCTTAGTCCTTGGTCTGGGAACCAAGAAACTAATTCCTGCCAATACGTAAGTAGTAGTGACATGGATGTCTTTTAGCTAAGGCTTTGGAGTGGATTTAATAGGAGACTCACAAGCATTCACATGGGTTGGAGGTGACAGTGCAAACCAAGCCAACAGAGCCGACTCTTGTCCCAGCTCAGCCTCTGCTCACAAATCTCATTTCTGATATTACTTCTGAAGGATCTAGTCACAGGAAGCAGCCTACAGGCTAAGCAGCTCTTTGAGGCTGACTCAGCCAGGGGCCTTATGGGATTTAAAGCCCAGGCTCCAGAGTGTCTAGGACTGGGACAGGAGACCACAAAACTAGCATCCCTACTGCGTCCAGCCAGGTCCTACCTGCCAATAAATGCCTCCTTCTACTAAGCAATGACTACTTTTGTTTGCCAGAAGTCATCTCATTGAAGCTTGAAATCATCTTCTCTCCTCCTCCAGGGATACCAACAGCTTGGGAGACAGAGGTCTACATGGCCTGTACCAGCTCTCCCTCTTGCCTCTGCAGACTCAATAGGCACAGCCTCTCCCCTGTGTATCTGAGTCACTGATGAATATGCTCAGTAGGCCGAGGCTGATGGCATTTTTGTTGGAATGTTTGGTTCCAATATTCTAGGTGGCAAACTCCATGCCCTCTGGCCCTCCTCAAGGATGTGCCCCTCCAGGTTAACACCAGCCCAGTCACTGCTTCCCCTTGAAGACAGTTGTTCAACCAGTCACTGTCCTAACCACACAGTATAGTTCTCTGGTCTTGTCCAGAAACCCCATATCTACTGTCTTTTACAGATGTGCTAATCCTGGCACCCTGCCAGGAGGGCAACATGCATGTGTGGACACACTCTCTCCCAGTGCATTCATGCTTCTCTCCAGGGGGCACTCCCAGAAGAGGCAGTGTGGTGCAGCAGCTAGGGCACAGCCCTGGAGCCAGGTGCCTCGGTGTGGATCCTGGCTCTGGCACTTGCTACCTGCACGGCACTGGGTAAGCTGTTAACCACATTCTCTGTCTCAATATCCTCATCTGCAGAGTCAAAGTAATCATCATACCCATTTAAATACCATTTGGCCATAAAAACGAATGAGATCCTGTCATTTGCTGAGCATACATGGATGGAACTGGAGGTCATTATGGTAAATGAAATGAGTCACATATGGAAAGACAAACATCGCACGTTCTCACTCATGTGTGGGAGCTTTTTAAAAAGTTGATCTCATGGAGGTGAAGAGTAGAACAAGAGAATACCAGAGGCTAGGAAGGTTGTAGGTATGGGGTGTGGAGGACGAAGAGAGGTTGGTTAATGGATACAAACATACGGTTAGAAGGAATAAGTTCTAATGCTCAGTAGTAGAGTAGGGTGACTGTAGTTAACAACAATGTATTGTACATTTCAAAATAGCTGAAAGTGAGGACTTGAAATGTTCTCAACCCATACAAAAGGTAAATACTCCAGTCAGTAGTTACCCTAAATATGCTGACTCAATAATTACACATTCCATGCATGTAACAAAGTATCATTTGTACAAATGTTATTTATCAATAAAAATCATCATACCAATTTTGTAAGGTGGTTATGAGCACTGAATTAGTAATAGCACATTGTTAATTAAGCTCAAATGTTAGCTATTTTTATTACTATTTACTTCTCTAGGTATTGGCAAGCCCTACTTAATCATCTGTTCTACATCCTGTCCACAAGGGCTTGAGCTCATGGTTGTTATCCACTTTGGCTGAATACTCCAGGAGTATCCTGGCTCCTGCTGGGCAGGTCTCGTTACAATCAGGGAGTGTACTGGTGAATTTTTTTTAATGCACCTCCTCTGAGGGTTGAGAAGAATGAAAGGGACACATCTAGACAATGAGCAGAAGCTTTCAGACCTCGGGCAAAGAGACTGTTAGGTCCCAACACACCAGAATGCAAACTCCCAACAGGTGGCAACCCTGCCCCCTCAGTGTCTGAACTCTTCCTAGGATCTAGCACGTTGCCAAACACAAAGTGGTCCATTCACATTTTATGAATGAACGAATGAATGAACGAATGAACGAACGAACAGAGGGATAGCACACACTAAAAGACAATGTGCTTTGGACTTTTTTGATGGAAAGCCTACATCTCACAGTTAGACTCTTTGAAAGATTGAATTTTTGGTAAAGCTTGACCCTAACCTGCTTCGCAAGCCATTTTGTAACTATCCACTGGGTTATCTGGCACCCTGCTGGTCCCTCACCATGTGACCAGCACTGAGGCTTGGGTCTGCAGCTGGGCTTCCGAGAGAAAGGTACTCAGAGGTCCAGCTGTCCTCCAGGGAGGAGGTGGCCTGTTTGCCAGGGCAGTGGCCCATTGGGTCCAGGGCACTGACCCATTGTCACCCTTTGTGGTGGAGAATCAGGGCAGTTGATCTTTGTGGGACCTTTGCCCTCAGTGGCGCCAACTCCGCCCTAGGTAATTTCTCCAGAGCAGAACTAGATTTGGAAGCTGGGGAGACACTGGTGACTAATGAATGACTTAAGGGTGGAAAGGGGATTTGCATACAGCTAGGCTGTGCCTCTGTGGGCTAGACTGAGGCAGTTTAGAAGTCTAATAATAGGCTTTCCAACAGGTAGACTTCTGAGGTCTCGCAGGCTTCTGGTGCCTGGGGTTGACTCATCTTTCCAGTGCCTCAGGCAGGTTTCCATAAAGGTGCCTTCCTGTAGGGAATTCAAACACTGGATTTGCTGTCACCTATGGGTGAGGATTGCAGCTCTGTGTTGAGGCTTTCAGCACAGCTCCCGACTTAGACATGACCTTGACCTGGTTGAGATTATAGCATCTTCCTGAGTCAAGGCTTTGAGCTGGAGTTCTGTCCCTGAGCCTGCCCTACCACCCACCTCCCTGCTTGCCCTTTATAGCTTGACTCTTGCAGCTGCTGAGGAAATGTTAAGTGTCTCAAGGCACGGAAACAGAAGGTGCACCATAAAGTCCTTCACAGAAGATTTTGTTAGGAAGTCTGAAGCAAACCTGGTCTTCCTTCTGGCTCCCCTTTCAGAAAAAATCCCCAGCCTCCATCTACTCCTTCTTCTCCCCACCCCCAGCCCATATAAACCTTTGAATTTCTTCCTCTTTTCATTTTTTCCTGCCATCCAGTCCAAGATATGACCATTTTTCTCCTGGAAAAGCCTCATGGAGGACACCTTGCTTTCCACACTTGTCCCTGTAATCCATTCTCTACATAGCAGCCAGAGGATATTTTAAAAATGCAAATCAGATTGTGTTGCTCCCCTTTAGAAATCCTCCAATGGCTTCCCATTGCTCCAAGGATAAAAATCCAAGTCTTTAACCCAGCCAACGAGGGTCTACATGGTTTGGACCTCACTCCAGCCCTCCTTTGCCTTTTCCTCATTACACACATCTGAGTTTTGAATTATATTTTGGTGGAATTATTTGAGTAGAGAGTAGGCAGGGCACCTCATATGTCCAGACAGGTTGTGCACTGCACAGTTCCAGGGCACGGAGGGCATTTACACAGATTAGGATGTGACTAGGCACATGAAATTGTGCAGTACACAACCTGCATGACCATACCTGGCAGCCCAGTTGTGTTTTCAGCTCCTGGCAGAGTACCTGGCACTTGGTAGGTGCTCAGTAAATATCAGTTGAATGAATAGATGTTGATGTAATTTGAACTGGCATGATAATATGAGCATCCTGTAAAGCTTCTTGAACCCCAGATATAATCATGTTACAGATTAGAATGTTACAGATGCAATGCAGAGAGATTCTTGAAATATTTTTATTGGCAGTTGATCATGATAGCATTAACCTTTATCAATCATTAATTCCTGACATAGTCCTAGGTTCCTTGTACGGTTTATTGCACTCAGTCCTCAAAACAAACCCATGAAATTAGCCTGATTATTATTTTCTTATTACAAAGGAGGAAATCATTTCCTGAGGGGTGAACTACACCAGTCCCAAGTGGCAACATCCAGGACTGGAACCAGTGCTGTCTGACTCCAAAGCCCACGCTCCTGCCTTGAAGCCTGACACCAATGTTCAGGATCAAGACTATTCCTTTATTTCCTCCCAGAATCTTGCTTAGTACTTTGTAAGCAAACAAAAAGCTTTTCATAGCCCTGTGCCTGCCAGTTCTGAGTGTGTTACCTGAAACTAGCTCTCCTAGGATGCCTGGGGGCCCATGAGGGGACCAGCCACATGCCCATGGGCCCTGAGTCACCAGCAAGCTGGGGGAAGGAGAAGCAGCTCAGCAGGTCACCTGAGGCCATTGTACTGGCCTCTGACTCAAATGCAACACAAAGGGCTTTTTGCTTCTAGCAGAGGGCAGTCATAGGGTGGTTGGGGAACAGACAGAGCCTGCTCCTGAGTTCTGTGGCTTAAAAATTCTCATAATTATTGTTACCACATATCAGTTGTCCAGGCATCTGGACAGATGTGGGGTCCAGGCACCATGCAGACTCTCCTGCATATATTAATTTCCTGAAAGGCAAGAAGAATTATGCCTAGTTTACAGCTGGGAAAACTGAGGCTTGTTGAGATTAAGCAACTTGTTAAAACTTCCTTAACCTGACAGTGGCAGATCTGATATCCAAATAGGGTCTGTCAGTATCTAAAGGCCATGCTTTCACTAGGATGCCCTGAGGCTCAGATTGTATCTGAGACCAAAGACCAGCTCACTGGGAGGTGGACAATGTGATGGCTCCCAGCCCACACCTACCCCATCCCCTATCCTCTCCCACAGTGGGGCAGCATGCTGCTTTGGTGGAAATCATCCCTCTCCCAGCTCCATAAGCCAATCCATGGAGTTTCATCCCCCTTGCCACAGCGATTTCTTTGTTTGGAGATGGGAAGGAACTTAGGCTCAAGCCCATCAGTTCTTGACATTCTCCCGGCCATAATGTCTGTCTGAGGTTGGCTAAATCAGAGTGAAGCACAGGACTCGTGTTAAATATCTAGGGGGTGGGGTGGGAGAGCTCTCTCCCCTCACTCTCCACAGTGTGGTATGTGGACGTGAAGCCCGGAACAATTGCAGCTGTTTTGTCACCATCTGAGAAATCAGGTTGAAATGAAGCCAAATCACCAAAAAGGACAGAGCTGGGCAGATCACAGAGAAATGGAGACACAGCCCTGATCAAACCATTCCTACAGGTTGAACCACTCCTGGCCTTTCCATTGCATTTTCTAATGTTATTCCCTTACTGTTCAAGTCAGTTTTCGAGCTAGATTTTCTATTCATTGCAACAGAGTTGATCACATCCAGAATCTACAGAAAATTGGCCTGGGTTGGTTTTCACCAGACCAGCCTCTATTAGAAGGAGCTGGTTGCAGATGAGGTGGAGAAGCAGCTGTATGGAGAGTCCAAGGTGCAGGGATGCAAAGGGAACAGGGTATGGCGAGGAAGTGTAAGGGAGGGGAGAAGTGAGGGGCTGAGAGAGGGAGAGGAGGGGGAGAGAAGAATTGAGGGGCTGGGAATTGAGGGGGTAAGAGACATTAGAGGAATTGGGGTGTAAGGGGCCAGGAGAATGTGGGAGGAGTGGAGGGTGGGGTAGAGAGATGAGGAAGGTGAGGGATGAGAGAGTAAGGGGGTGAAGGAGGCGAGGATGCTGAAGGAGATGAGGGGGTAAGGGAGTGAAGGCAGTGAGGAAATTAAGGAGGGGAGGGCTTGGGCGGGGGCCTCCTAGGGACTGTCCCAGGCCAGGGCTGCCAGAAGCGCTCTTCTGGCTGCTGAGGACCCTGCTCCCACTGGGCAGGTGAGGCGTCCTGCCTCAAGCCATGGGGGGATCCAGAAGTCATGGAGTGAACCTGAAGTGGGGAGGCTGAGCCCACTGATGTTAATCATTGTCTTCCATGTTTTCAGTTCCTTGTTGCTGAGAAATGGAGACATAGCCCTGATCAAACCATTTATCTGCAACAAGGAAAGACTGAGTCCTGGGCTTTCAACCCTTATTCTGAAGAACTAAGCATAGAAAGAATTCACCTGCTTCAAAGAGAGGGCATATTTTTGGAACTAAAACACTCCCCCTCCTCTTGCCTTAGCCTTTTGTCTGGAGAGCACTGGGAAGCCTTGGTGAGGCTGCAGAGAAGGAAGGTGGACCCCATGGTGCATTGATTCCATCTGTGAAAATCTTGAATTACAAAGGAAAGCAGAGGGGACAGTATGATTACAAAAGGCTTCTTCCCGAGATAAAAGGAGGTTCTGCAGTAGTCTTGTGAATAGTGAGCTGTCAAAGTGTCTTTAAAATCATATCCCAATTTACAGGAATCTGGCCTCATTTTACAGAACCTATCACCATTAGTAAGCAAGGCACACCCAAAGATAGGGTGCACCTAATGAGGACAATGGCCCAAATTAGCCTTCTCTCTGGTCCTTGCCTCAGTTTCTTATCATCAAATCCGTCCTGAGGTTGTGCAATCAGGGCCTCTCAAAATGCTCTGGCCCGCTGGACCTCCTATCTCTAAAAAGACACACCCACCTTTGTTCCTTCACCAGCACATCCTTTTCTCAGACTTTTAGGTCATCGGAAAGTGGTGGGCAACTTGAAAATCTGCCCATATCTAACTCTGCAGCTTGAGTTATGTTTCTTAACCTTTCTGAGCTTCAGTGTATTCCTCTCTTAGTGGGTATTATGTCACAAGGCAGTTGTTGTATTAAACAAGAAAAATGCACGTCAAAACGCAAATCTTGATACTAGTAGATGTTGAATAAATTGTTTAAAGTATACATCTGTGCAGTGTACAGAAGGATGGATTGAACAAAGTGCTTAACTGCAGACAACAGAGTCTACTCTAGCTATTGGACATGAAAATGAGTTTATTATAGAGTATGTAGGAGTTGGTAAAGTGTCTTGGGAAGCCCAGGAACCAAGCCAGGATGCTGCCCAACCAAAAACAATGCAGACTAGACAAATACCCAACCACACCACAGGACAATTTCAGCAGAAACTCTACACCCATGATGTTGGGAACCAGTCAGGATGGTTCCAGAAAAAACAAACATGTCCCCAGGGGATCCGATGTACCCACACTTGGCCACCACTCACATTGCTCACTGCCACATGCGAGGCTGCCATTTGGTATACCTGGGCCATCAGAAGAACTCTGGCTGCAGAGAATCAACTCTTCATATTCGGGAAAGTCAGAGAGGCTGGTTTAGGCAGATGTTTAGTGAAGCAGCCTGCAGTGTTCACCATGTTGGGGCATCTCAGAACCTCTCGGTGTCCAGGTCTCAAAAGAACCAACCATGTTGGGGGGGTCCCATGCTGTCCCCACCACTGCTCTGTGCCCAGGAGCTACAGCATTCGATCTCTGCCATGCTATTTAACCTGGCACCAACAGCTTCCCAGAATCCAGCCCAACCTACCACCTTGGCCTTGCCTTCCTCCTCTTGTTTACAGGACTCCTCTCTTCCAGGCAGCCCAGCCTACTCACTGGCTTCTTCCTCCTGAGATCCTGCAGGGACATTGGGGGAAGGTGGACACTGTGCATGCAGGCACACAAAGCCTTGATTTCAAGTGCCAGCTCTGTTATTTGTTTTCTAGCTATGGGACTGGGATGAATGATTTCCCTCTAGGCTTTACATTCCTCACCTACCATCGCGTGATCATCACAACACCTCCCACTGCTGCGAGACTCCAAAGAAGGGCTAGGTGGAAAAAGTACTTGGTACATTGTAGAGCACGTATATGGTCACTCAGAGCTTTCTCATCCTTCAAGGTTCAGCTCAAAACTGACCTCGCCACCAATGCTGCCTGGATCCTGACTCTGTTGGGACTGTTTTCAGAGCCTGCTCAGTGTACTTGGAAATGTCCCTCAAAGGCTGCTAATTTGCATCATTTTGGAGTTGATCTGATATTTAGAAGCAACTGAAAATTATTTGAAGCCAATCCCAGTGAATTAGGTGAGTAATCGAACTGGGTAATGAAATTTTTTGGTCAATAATGAGGTGGGACGAAGTGGTTTATTTTTTTTTTCCATGTGGCCCACACAAACGGACTCTGAAGGCAATTCCAAAAGAGATGCCACAAGGAACTTGAGCGATGGCAACTCCACTGGAATTGGATGGAGCTTTCCAGTGGAATGTCTTTGGAGTCCTACTCTGTTTGCTGAAAAAACACAGTCATTATTTTATAATCACATCTTACATAAACATCAGCTTTTCTCTACTGGCTTTGAAACTGGCATATATAAACATCGTTCCCTCAATTTATTTTGAGTAAATGACCACACTCAACAAGCAAGAATCTATAATGATGGAATATATGTATTTGGAATTTTAGTGTTGTAATTAAATCAAATGTGCAGTGAATGTTATCTGATGTATAATTGATCATTTGTATAGCTGTTGCTATGTGGCTTGGTAATAAGGCATAAATGTTCTTTGCCTAATTTTGGCACGACAAACTCAGGCATTTTGGACATCGGCTGGGATGGGGAGAGAGGGGGAAATGTGGGTTGGGGGGTGGGCTTAGCTCTCCAGCCCTCTCTGCCACTCCCTCCCCAGCAGGTCTCATCTGGGCACAGAAGACTGCTTGGCCTCAAGCTAAGATGTACTTTCAAGACTGAGCCCGTGGGCCAGGTCTCTGAGAGCAGTGGGCTGTGGATGCTGCCAGTTCTGTCTTCCGGAAGAAGAAAAATGAGTTCGAGGTTGGGAAGATGTTTCTGGGGCCCAGGAGGCAGT
This sequence comes from Rhinopithecus bieti, assembly GCF_001698545.2. Taxonomy (NCBI): domain Eukaryota; kingdom Metazoa; phylum Chordata; class Mammalia; order Primates; family Cercopithecidae; genus Rhinopithecus; species Rhinopithecus bieti. The sequence continues at coordinate 2,282,963 of NW_016806838.1, forward strand.
CAGCTCCTGCTTGGAAGGTTGATGAATCCAGAAGTGAATCTGGCTTTCCCCCTCTCTGGGTAGGAGACCTCGGGCTGCTTGGTAACCTCCCTGAACCTCAACAGTTTCCTGATTCAATGGCAGGGTTCCTGGGGCATAATGAAAAACCCTAGGTGCCTAGCAGGCGCTCCAGGAAAGTCTTGGTCTTTTTCCCCAGGGACACTGGAGGCAGGGTGAGGGTGGTGGCGGCACAGCAAGTCAAGGATGTCACTTAGCCATCTGTCGGCAGGGGTAGGAACTGCAAAGGGCTTTGGGAAGGCTCGCAGAGCTCTTCAAATGAGATGCTCCCTCTTCTCCTCTTTCTCCTCCCTGACTTTTATCACAGTAATTCCTAATGCCAGCATTTAGAAACAGCTGGTTTTATGGAGGCAGAGGAAAGAAGCAGTCCCACAAGATATAAATATGGGGCATGGCCGGCTTGTGAAAGTCCCAGGGGCTCAGCGCTGTGTGGGGCCAGAGCAGGCTTAGCAGTGCAGGGCCAAGGAGGCTGGACAGTGGGCCCTAGAGGAGCAGAGTCCTTGAAGTGCAAGAGAGGGGAGGGGCCCACCTGCAGGGAGAAAAGAGGGAAGGCACCTCTGCAAAATGGGGCTCTGCTGTACCTTGTTCTTTAACCCTGTGATGGTTGACAAGCTATTTCTGTACACTCTGAAGGGGTGCCCTTGGTTTGGGAAACTGACCGAAGGCAGACACTGGGGGATGAATCAAAGGTATGTGGGGAAAAGCAAGGGCTTCAACTAGATAGGAACTGGCCTCCCAGCTTCTGCACCGTGCAGAGATCTAGGGCAACCTGGCCTGCAAATCCTGTAACTTGGCTGGGTTTTATTCAAGGTGGGCGGTCTAGACCTGGTGGTGGGAGGAGGGAGGAGAAACACATTGGAGTTGTGTTGCTTATTAATGGGAAAGATCCTTTCTCTGGAGACACATAGAAAGAGAAAAAGGAAAACAGCCACAGGTCTGAACAGTCCGAAAAGCCAGAGCAAATGCGACTGTCAGATCCCAGCTCCCCCCACACCCCCTGTGGAGGCATTTCACAGGACTAAAGACGACCCTGACTCATTCATTAATTTGAAGAGAAAACAGAGGATGAAAACAACAGAATAGTCCAGACACAAGCATTCTTCTAATGCTTTCCATTCCCCAAACACACATTTTAAACCAGATTCCCTTGGCTTCCCAGAATGTCTTAATTTTATGCTTTCATGAGTCATTACAGAGAATGCTGAACCCTATAGAGGGGGCAGCTGTCAATGAAGTTATTGATGCTTAAGGATGGAGGCGCTGAGACAGCTTGGGGCTCCCAAGCTCTGCCGGCCTCGTGCCTCGTACAGGTGAGGGGCCTGAGACCCCAGAGTTAGAAACTTGTGCTCACGCCTGCTTTCCTTCATCCTCTCCCTCTTCTCCTTCTCTTCCCTTCTCCGCTTTCTCTCCTTCCTCCCTTCCTTCCAATACTTCCCTCACACCTTTTCTTGCCATTCCCTCCTTCTCCTCCTCTGGGTTTCCCTTAAGAAGTGGGTCATCTTAGGTCACCAGGACACAGCCCCTGCCCTTGTCTTCTAAAGCTCCGGTTTACCAAAATCCCACCTGTGCCAGGAAGACCAGGCTCTGCCCAGGCTTCTTTGCAATGCAGAATAGACTTACCTGGTTTTATGCACAGCTTAACCAATTATTTTAAAAAGAAATACCCAACCTGGAACACCATGTGCAGGAACATTTCTCTTTCCCATTTTAAAAACTAGCATATTCTCCTACCATCCCCAGTCCCTTCTGTGCCTCTCCTTCCCCAAATGCTTGCTTTGGCTTGGAGGAGAGGTTTTCGATATCTGACACCTCTTGAAAGTGTAGTTTGGCAAATGAGAATTGAAATCCACTCCAGACAGCCAGGCCTGCTCTGGGGCTGCCTAAAACACCTGGGTCCCTCCTCACACCCGACGAAAGCCAGGCTTCCCGTCTGAAGAAAACAACACCCTGGTCTTTCCACCGTTCCCTGCCCTGTCCATACTCAGCTGCCCCTGCTCTTTGAACACCGAACTGAATTTAAAACCTTGGTACTAAAACAGGTGGTAGAAGCAGGCAGGAGGGGGCCTGGCTGGATTGGGGGCATCTTCCAAGAGTTAAGACAGAGGACTTTTAAGGCTGGACATCTGGGCTTCTTCCCTCCTCCAGCCTCCCCACCAGGCCCTGACTTGACCATCCTCAAAGCCTTGCAGATGTGCAAACTGATTTAAGATGCTCCTGGAAATGACAAGGGAAAGTGTCAAGGTGTCTTTAGCAGGCCTCACCTGAAAAGCCCTCTCTCCCCACCACCTCTGGGAAAGCTGCCTCAGTTGGTACACTTCCCTCTCCCTGGGAATCAAAACTATTTTCCAAGGCCTACATGTGGGCTGCTTTCAATAGTCCCATATAAAACAGCAAACACCCTGTCTAAAGAAAACAGTTTTTAAGGTGCAGCAGAACACATCATAATGCAGAAAACTGTAGCCCAGCAGACACATAGTAGAATGGAGAAATGGGTAAACTGTTAAGCCAGCACGATGGTTCAGAGGTCATAGTGCTGGGCCTGCTATGGGACAGCCACTCACACAGACACACACAGACCCACACACAGAGCTGTCCCCGATTGTGCTCCTGTTTGTACTCAAGCAAATGCACCCCCATGGCAACGAAGAGATTTTGCATCATGCAATGCACACTTTGTTGTGCGCATTACATCATTCATATTTGTAAACGTTTCCTCTGGGGTAAATTATTAGGGAGACAAAGGGAAAAAAAGAAAGCAAATTCCAGCTTCTTCTAGATTGTGCTCTCAGAGAAGAGTTGTGCTGCCCAGAACAGTTTGCCACTCCCCAGCTGTGTTCTTCCTTGGAGGGTGGTGCTGGTCCCAAAAAGAGTCCTGTGATGTGGATGGGACACCTGGGTTCTTTCTGCCTTGGCTTCCTCATGGGCTAGAACATGAGGCTCCTCTCTGCACCTCAGTATACTGCTCTGCTGTGCAGAGAAAGTGTGGGGGCTGAGGAGCACCAGAGTTCTTTGAGCATTGGTTGATGGCTTCGAATCCTAAAACGCACAGAGCTTCCATTGCTTTTGTCCCTACTTGCCCTTAGCCCAGCCCATGGCCTTTGTGAATTAGGCTTGCAGCAATTTCTTTTGGGCTGGCCTGTGAGCATTTTTCTAGGTGGTCTCCCCTTGCTGTCTGGGAAGGAAGGGGAGGAGGGTGGCCAGGCAGCCCCCAGAGACCAGTCTGTGTGAGGGCCACTCTGGGCCAACCCAGCGAAGCCCTCAGTGTCCCCTGGGTCACTGGGCAGGCACAGACTGCAGACGGCAACGGTCTGGGAGCACAGTCTCTTCCTCTTTGTGTCAAACTGTTCATCTGGATCTAGCCTGTACCTGGGATTTCTTATTTATCTAAGTCAAGTATCTCCACATGCAGGTCTGAGGGGGAAAAACTGTGAGCTCAGTCACTCTCTGGCTAAGCACTTAACTTTTCTTTGGCTCCAGACGCATGTTCCAAATACGAGGGTTTACATATAGACATATCTATTTGCAGATAATTTGTCTGAGCCCTTATTATCCTGTAATTGGGTTAAATGCTGCTGTGTAGGCAGCAGCATACCAAAGCCATTGCCGAATCCCTGCAAGGCCTCAGGCTTCCCCTCCCTCCCTTTTTCCTCCTGCAGGCTTATTGGAAGAAAAAGGTAGAAACATAAATTAAGGCAGGGAGAACATATTTCTTTCTTGGAATGAGCTATTTAAAGAACAAGCCAGATGTGCAAATAGACATTTTCCCCTTGCTCTTTACATTTAAAAAGAGAGAGAGAGAGAGAGAGAGTGTGTGTGTGTGTGTGTGTGTGTATGAGAGAGGGAGAGAAAGCAAGCCTGAATTATACCATTCTCCTCTTCTGTGGAGATCACCGCACTTTTCAATAAGAGCCGTTGGTGGTGGGTCCGATGTCACTGTGTAAACACAGCAAGCCCCTTCCCATGGCAGCAGGGCCCAGCTGTGCCCTCTCTAAAAAGCTGCCCACACTGTCCGTCTCTCTCAAAGCCTTTCATCTCCCCCATTGGTCTCTAGGTCAGACACAGCCCTTCTAAAGGACCACCACCCTGTCCTGGCACCCCATAGACCTTGAATGACGGGGCCTCTCCTGGAGCCCATGTTCCCAGTGGCTGAAACACACACTTTTACAGTCCCCACCTGGCACCGGGACACCAGCTTCATGACTTACCAGGTTCTCTCCAGCTAATGCACTCTTTGATATTTTAATTGTTTTATAGAAATCTTCCTAAAGCATATGATGCTTTCCTGCCTTACAAAAATTACATATCCCATTGGGCATAATTTCAACGAAGACGTAAAATGCAGGACAGCCCTGCCAGCCTCAGACTGGCTTGGCGTTGGGAGTCAGAGTTGGGTTGGGATCCAGAGAGCATCGCTCCCTATCTGTGACCTGAATAGCACCAGGAGTCTGTCTCCTCCCAGAGAGATGGCTTTGACCCTGTAGGGGATGGCACTCTGGGGGATGAATTACGATAATCCCGTCATCCCTTGCTCCTTCCTCTTTTCCTCCACTGCCTTCACACCCCTCCCTTTTTTGCCTGGGTTACTGTCAACCACTAAGGGAGCCCTGCTTTTGCTCCCCCTCCTGTCCTGATCCTTTCAGCCAGAATAACCTTTTCCAAAATGTAAATCATGCTATGTCCCTCCCCTACTTAAAACCTTCAGAACTCCCTACAGTTCAGAGAACAAACAAAAAGCTCAGAGCACTTGGTTTGCTGCACAGAGCATTCTCAAAGACCCTGTCTCCTGCCCCACCTGTCGGCCAGGCCACGCCCCGCCCCTTGCAGGTCTGAACTGTAGAGTCCTGTTGTCACCCTTCTACCTGGCTAATTTCTGTGCCTCTTGGGTTCAACCCAGCTGTCGGCTTCTCCTAGAAATTTTCTCAAGCTGCATGAGGTCTACCTTACTGTGCTCCCTCATTTATGGAATTTCACCCCACTGAAATCCTCCCTGTTCACCCACATAAACTTCTTAAAGCCTGGGCCTATGTCTTTTCCCCTTGTACTCCCAGCGCCCAGAACAGTGGGTAATAAACAGTTCTCCCTCCATCATTTCAGCACCAGCTTTCCTCCTGTCTTGCTCTTGATGACTTAGACACGTGTCCTGGACACTGATGATTGTGATTATAATTACAGCCCTAGGGGCTACAGAGCTGAGTAGGCTGTTTATCTCTGCCCTAAATAGGCGCAGACCACTGGGGCTTTGAAATGGTCCCTCTTCTCTTTCTGCTGTGAATTCTCACCTCTTGCTGCTGACTGTGTGTCTTACTTTATACTCAATTATTGGGTGAGGGCCTTGCCTGTCTTAAAAATTAAATTGCAGGGCTCTGAGCTGTTTTCCTTGACAAGCATGAGTCTTGTTCTCTACCTTTGTCTCTGTGGTTTTTGTCCTCAACTGTTGGAATGGCAGGAATTTGGCTTTTGGACAAGCCGTGGGGGCCGCTGTGTGTGAATTGCCCCCTGTAGATCTGGGGAGTGTGGATGGACAGGATGCCAGCTGCAGACACGAGAGCTTCCGGATTGTTTCAAGGGCTAATTTGATTAAGAATAACTTTAATTTCTGGAACCTGCTTTGAAAACTTGCATCTGTGTAAATGTCAAGTTTCTTAGTGTCAAATTGAAAAACCACAAAAGGACAGATGTTTTGCTTAAGCTGGAGGACGACTAGCCCAGTTGGAAGGACACACAGGGAAGCCAAATGGGGCCACCAGGACAGAGCCCGGGCCCCGGGAAGTGCTTCTCCTCTGATGCATGACGTTTCCCGCAGGCGTGCCCTTTCCACAAGGCAGGTCAACAGGAGGACCCAGCTCAAGGCAGTGCTGCACCCACTAGGAAAATGCCTGTGTCTGTGAGCGGCATGGGCCCAGGAGCCACCTTGAGAAAAATGTGAGCAATCTAGTCACGCAGTTGCAGGAAATACAGAGTTCACAGGAACATGTTAGATTGCACCATTGGCACACAAGGAGCAAATCCAGCATATGGGAACTCTGTGGGCCTGCACGAACTCTGTTTTCCTCAACTAATAAATTGCAAGGGAAAGAGAGAGGGGGTGGAACCTCTAGGTCAGGGTTCTCAGTCTCAACACCTTTGTCATTGGGCTGGATTTTTTGTTGTTGGGGTGTCAGGGGCTGTCCTGAGCATGATAGGATGCTTAACAGCATCCCTGGCTTCTCCCCACTAGATACACTCCCCACCAACCCAGTTTGACAACCAAAATTGTCCCCAGACATTGTCAAGTTACCCCTTTAGGAGCAAAACTGCCCCTAGTTAAAAGCTTCTGCTATAAATTAAAAGTGGCTTAGGAAACATACTGACAAGTCACAATTATGGACCTTATCTGGATACTGAAACAGATAAACTGTTTAAAACTTTAAAAAAAAAAAAAGAAATATTTATGGGACAATTACAGAACTGTATACTTAATGCTATTAAATGATTCATTGTTAATATTTTAGATACACAGTGGCATCATGAATATCTTTTTAAAATTCCCTTTTAGAGACACATATTGAAACATATGAGCGAAATGATATCTGACATCTGCGCTTTGCTTCAAAATAGCCCAGGGTGGGGGCAGAGAGTAAAACAAAGAAGAAACAAGATTGGTCGTGAGTTAAAGATAATTGATGGGTCATGGAGCTTGTTATACTAGTTTCTCTACTTTTGTATATATTTTTTTTCACAAAAAAATATGTTAAATGAAAGAAAAAGAAAAGAAGGGAAATACTAGTTAGGACTCTGAAGCTGAAGACATTGTTTCTCCTCCAAGAATCGCTGTCACCTTCTCATCAGCTTTTCCAAATCTTCCCTTTAATCAGATCCCTCTGGAAGCCTGTGTCAGTGGTGCTCACCACTCTAAAAAGCTCAAGCTGTGCAAAGGAAAGTCACATTGGGCTGAATCCTTGTTGCATGAGAATTTTAATAGTTGATGTTATCTGCATGACCCATCTTGCCGGAGCAGTTCTCTCCCTAATGAGTTCTGGCAGTACAAGGTAGGGATTTCACAAATGGCGTTTGCATGCAGCCGTCTGTGAGTGAATGAACTGGTGCATGGGCAGAGTTCAAGGTAGTCTGCTGGTCTGTGGGAGAGATGAGACTTAATAAGTAAGTCACGGTCCCTGCCCGAGAGGAGCTCACTGTCTACTGGGGGCTAGTTTCAACAATCAATGCGAAAATAATTCAGAACGAAGGAAACGCTAAGTAGACTCTAAGCAATGTGACATGGTGTGGCCAGTTCCAAGCAACAAGGAGAGCCAAGTCTCAGCTCAAACCTCGGGGCCTGATCTCAGAAGGAGCAGCACCAATTCTTACGACATCCAGTTGCTTTTTTCGATTCTTTCAGTTGTGAAGTCATCAAAGTTGCCCTACTCTAACAAATTCACCGGGGAGACTTGGCTGGCTGCAAAGAAGAAAGTCTGTTTACATTAAAAAGGGGGGGAAAAAAGCAAAACAGATGAACTACTGCAAGAAAACCAAAATCAGAAAAGCTGTTGGTGGCTTAATATGCTCTTTAGCGGCTTCAGAAGATCTGACTCATGCCTTTTCCTAATATGTCTTCCCATGTCAAACTCCACCACCTCAAAGGGAAGCAGAAGATGGTCTTACGGAGACCATGCTCTAGGCAGCTGCCTGTGGATGGTGCCAATGTGTTAGCTCACCGCCCGGAGTGCAAAGTCCTTTTAGGAAATTGATTTTCCTTGGATAAAGTCACTTCCCTCTCTACACCTCAGTCTCTTCCACTGTAAGATGAAGCAGTTGGATGAGATCAAGCATGGCAAATTTGTGGCACACTTGCCACTCCTTACCACTCCGTGCTCACGACAGGCACTGCTAATTGAGCTAAGCACCTTTCCGCACCGAGCCCAGACATACCAGGCCTACTCAACGGAGGATTCCAGTCACACGCAATCCATCAGAGGGAAGTGATGCTTGCCTCAAACCTACTTATCATCTCTGGCCTTCAATGTCCCAGAATTTTAAGTGAGCTAAAAAAAAATCCCTGACCAAGAACACATCCACAGGGAGAAAACACAAGCACACAATTACTTCACATCCAAAGGCTATGGAGAACTGCTACTTGCTGAGTGTCATGATGAGATTCAGGCAGAAGACAAGGCCCACTCACCCAGCTTCTTCCACAACTTAAGGGGCTTATGATTTGATTAGGGAGAGGAGAATTATAGAGAAAACACAAGCCACAGCATGACACCAGGGCCAGATCACGGACAGTCGGACCACAGGAAATGGAGGTGGAGGTGGCATGGAGTGGGCAGAGAATAGGAGACTTGGGTTGAGCCTTGATAGATGAGCAGAGTAGACAAAACAGCCAGAAAAGCCAAGGTCATCCAGAGCCAGGCCCCTGCTCTGAGCTCTCCCCCTGCTCTCCTGAGTGATAAGCGAGCTCCTTCTCCTTCTGGGCTGTGTTTTCTTTGCACTGGGCTCCATTCCTAACCCATTTTGCCAATGATGCAATATCCATGGGGATGTTGGGTGGTGAGGCCATCCTAACAGCATCCAATAATAGGAAAGGAAATTAAGCTTGAGAAATCCACACTCAAAGGCATCTTTTCTCCCCACAAAGGAAGTATCTGGAAGAAGTTTGCTGGTGTGTGAGCATTTTATCCATTTCCCCACACAGACTGAATTTAGCACAGAGGGCGGAAATGAGAGGATCGGGGAGTCCCTGATCTTAGCTGCATAAACTGTAAGAATTCTGGGTGTCTGCATGCGCATTTCTTTTACATGAATCTTTTGTTTTCAAAGTGGCTACCCCAAACCTTTATGCCAGAAATAGGGCTGACCGAGGCAGAATCTGCAGGTGAAAAAGTCTGCTTTAGCTGTGTGTGTAGTGAGACAATGTAAGACTGCATAATGGTAAAAAGTACTGTTCAATATGTGTACAGGGAAATATACTTTTATCTGTTACTGATTTCTCAAGAGGAGTATTTGAGAATGTGCCTCAGCCAAACTGTAGAGGGATGGATTGGAGGCCTCTTTCGTGTCTCTCCTGGGTCTGACCACAGGTCAGTTGGACAACAGACTGAAGGCATGTCCTCTCTCCACGGTGGCTAGGTTTTGGCTCAAGCCGGAATACGGTCCCTGGACTGGGAGCCCAAGACCGCCAATTACCCAATCGGTCAGACCTTGCCCCCACTGTGTGCCCTTTGCATGATACAGATTACAAAGGATGGCAGTCGCGTGGGCTTTGAGGTGTGCCCTTGTGGCAGAGGAAACAGCTATTTGTCTGTTTAGGGTCCAAAATGGGGACTGGGGTCGATGCGGGGGGTGGGGGGGGGCGGTAGATGACTCTGAAGCTTAGAAACTCATCTAGTCTTTTCTGACTGTTACTTTTTATCCATAAATGTCCCCAGAGAGAACACAGAAAGGAGATTTGCTTCTATTCTGCTTGCCCTCGCCATGCTTCAAACCGTAGTAGTCTGAACCAATGAAACTCCCAGAACACATCTAGCCCAACCCCACCCCATGTCCCCATTCCTTCTATTTTGATGTTTTTAATCAGCAATTGTCTAAGAAGTCCACTCAACAGGTTTGTTGGAATTGTGTCCATTAAAAATAGATAGCTTGGAAGCAGAAACTACCCAAAATATCTATGAACAGTCCAATGGATATATAAATTGTGGTGTCATCAGATGTTGGAATACTATACAGCAATGAAAAATAAGCAAACTGAATCAGACATAGTGGTAGGAAAAAAGGTAAAAGTAATCTATGATATAGAAGTTAGGAGAGTGGTTCTCTGCGGGGAATAAGGCTGGGAGCCAGTATGGTGGAGTTTCTGGGTGCACGTAATGCTCTATTTTTTTATTTAGGCAGTAATTACTTTGATGTGGTCTGTTTACGAAAATTTGTCCAACTGTAGTTAGTGTTTGTGTACTTTATACATATTATATACCAATAAAATATTTAAAAATCTGTATTTTACATATATCTTGTATGATTCCACTTGTATGAAATATCCAGAAGAGGTAAATTCATACAGACAGAAATAGACTGGCAGTTGCCAGGGGCTGGGTGGACAGGAGAAAGGAGAGTGACTGCTTAAGGATTACAAGGTTTCCTTTTGGGTAGAACTAGGTAGAAGTGATGGTTACATGGTATCATGAGTGCACTAAATGCCATTGAATTGTTCACTTTAAATTAGTTAATGGTCAATGTTACGCTCTGTGAATTGTACCTCAAAAAAAAAATTCTATCTAGGATAGTCACCTTTTAAGGGCCATATTTTTTTTTTCTTTTTGAGACAGGATCTCACTCTGTCACCCAGGCTAGAGTGTAGTGGCACAATCTCAGCTCACTGCAACCTCCACCTCCCAGGCTCAAGTGATCTTCCCACCTAAACCTCCCGAGTAGCTGGGACTACAGGCACACACCACCATGTCCAGCTAATTTTTGTATTTTTTTGTAGAGATGGGGTTTTGCCGTGTTGCCCAGGCTGGTCTCAAAGCCCTGAGCTCAAGCAGTCACCCTCCTCGGCCTCCCGAAGTGCCGGGATTACCGGCATGAGCCACTGTGCCCAGCCTAAGAGCCATCTTTGTTGCTGTGATTCCTGTAGCTCAACAGCTTTGCCTTCCCTCACTTTTGCCATGGTTGCAGACAGCTGAGGTTGAGGGGCTCTGGTCTGAGTCCAGATAACTGGGGAGTTCCAGGATAATGCCCAGGGAGCTGTTACGAGGAAGTGGACTCAGACTTTTAAACAGCCCACAACATCTCCTGGGGTCCTTGGACGACAGAACCTGGGCTTGCAGAGTGCCAAGCTTTATCCAACTGCCATGTCAACACCACTCCAGAGTCAAAGACTTCCCAGGTCTTCAGCCCCATCCTCATCCCTGCCCTAGGCAGAATTGGGTCTGGAACATTTCCCCTCAGCCTTGGGAGGAAACTCACATACGAAGCAGTATGTGAGCCCTGGCTGGCGAGCGATGGCCACTCACACTGTTATCCCTTTCTTAGCAATAATGTTTAGATTCAGGAAAGAGTTCCAAGATATATATAATTCCTCATGCTGAGTAAGGGCTTCAGCCTGACTCCACAGCTGCCCCGGCTACTGCTCTCTCCAGGAATGTTATTACACCAGCACTGGCCCGGTGCTAGAGATGGGGTCTCTCAATGTTCTCATTATGTGCTCCGTATTTTTCAGGTCATGTAATTCAGCTGTAAAAATTTGCCCCTGGCTGCACCTGGCATAAGAGTGGCACAGAGGGGTGAGTTTATTTTTTTAAGGTACTGTTAAAAATAAATTTAATAAGAGAAAGAGAGAGGAAAAGAGAGAGCAAGAGACTAAGACTGTGTTTAATTTGAACTATGAAGGAGAAGATATGAACCAAAGGTCTGAGATCCTGGTGCTTTGGCTGTGTGTGTGTGTGTGTATGCACGGGAGAATACATGTTTCTCCTGTGTAACTTAAAGCCAGCTTTGTTTATTTAACTGAGATTTTCCAGATCGTTAGTTTGTGATGTGGCTTAGTTTATACTGTGCAATATCCCATTTTAAACACACTCAGGTACATAAGTGAAATCCAACGGCGCTACTTCAATTAGTAAGAGCATGGGCAGCAATTAAGTTTAAATGAACATTTTCATGAGTCTTTTCTTCCCCTTCCTTCCCTTAGCCATGTAATTAATGAGCCTCTGAACGAACCTACTCTCTGTCCATGGGCATAGAAGATTTTGGCTCTGGAATCCAGGACATATAAATGGAGAGGAACGCAAGGGCCTCCAGGCTGCAAGCTGAGGCGGCAGGTGGCTGCCTTTCCATATTGCTCTGCGTCGGTAGAAGGAGCCTCTCCCCTTCCAACAGCCTCACCTTAGGAATAGAGGATAGGCCATGGGTGACCTTAGTATGTAAACCAAACCCCAGCACTTTTAGAGTTCTGTCCCACTTCTGACCAAGAGAAGCTGTTTGGGAGATGCTACATTGAATATTGGGCTTTCCAGACTATTTTCAATGATTTATAAGAAAAATTGGGATGTATGAAATTGGCATGTCCTGGAAAGACTGAGATGGTCCCAGTAATTAGGAGGTGGGACAGACAAGGGTAGGAGACTGATATATCAAGTTGTCCCTTTTTCTGCTTGAGCTATGTCACCAGGGTTTTGGGCATGTCTATGTCACCCGGAATCCAAGTGTCCTTGTTTTCGTCCAGACATTCTCCCAAGTGGAAACCAAGAGTGGAGGCTCAGTCCACAGGAAGAGAAGATACAGGGCCCTGGACAGAAGGGCCTAGCTTCCAGGGGGATCCCCAACGCCGGAGACTTCTTCCTACTGTGACCAGAAGCTGGGTCTAAGGACTCCTGAACAACCACATCCACTGGCTGGGGTCCACCCAGGCCAAGCGCAGAGCTGCGGAGGGGCTGAGGGGGCCTCTCCGGGAAATGGAAAGCAGCTCTCTTGGAGGAACTGAAGGAGCCCCCACTTCCATCTTGTGTCCCTGGCGCCTGCATGGCAGGACCCTGGGACCATGAGCCCACAACTCCTCTCCGGGTCACTAGTGGACATCAGGAGGGTCCCATGGAGCTCAGCGTTTGGATAGGGCACCCTCACGTAGCATCTCACCCACAAGCCACCCGACCATAGCTAGGACACCTGTCTTTGGCTGGCCGTCGCCTTCACCCACTCTATTTGACAGTCGGTGGACGCTGGACGCTGTGTCCCCTCAGAAATCAGACCGAGGGGAGCTCAGCTTTCGGCCAGACTCGGGCGCCACCTGGTGTCTGCGGGCGTCCCTGCGGGTGGACTCGAGCCCCAGGTGTCTGCTGTCTTTGTTGTTCCTGCTACTTTTAGAGCCAGAAAGGCTCGGTGGAGAGAGGTGGAGTCTGTCTCAATTACGGCGGCTGAGCAGGCATGAGTTGCCTGGGGACATTCCTTGATATTCATATCACAGGACATGCTGTGCTCTGCACGGGTTTCCACACCTCACCATGAGGCTCTCAGGCCCTCAGTCAGGATTTCAGGGGTTTTTTGTTGTGTTTTTTAGGTAGGTAGATGGGTAGGTAAGTAGGTGGATAAGATAGATAAGAGTTTGGGGGGAAATGGACTGTTTAGGAGTGAGGCTGGGTTTCTGTCGTATCTCAGCCACTTACCAGCCTTGTGATCATGGGAAAATTACTTTAATCTCTCTGAATTTCAGTTTATCTGCAAAATAGGAACAATACCCACTTTAGAGGGTTATATGAGACTTAAAATAAGTCCTGCCAAGTTCTTGACAACTAAAGGTGTTCAATAAATGTTAGTTCCTTCTTTCCTTAGCAAAGACAGTCATAGATAATAATATAGGTAATAATTAAAGTTAGTGACACAATAAGAGTAATGCTAGTTTTTTCTTCCTTCCTTCCTCTTCCTTTTCCTTTCCTTTTGTTTCTTTTTATCTCTTTCTTTTCTTTCCTTCCTTCCTTTTCTTTCTTTTTTTCTTCTTTTTATTTCCTTTTTTTTTTTTAAGACAGGGTCTCACTGTGTCACCCAGGCTGGAGTACAGTGGTGCAATCTCGACTCATGACAACCTCTGCCTCCCAGGCTCAAGTGCTTCTCCTGCTTCATTCTCCCATAGGTGCATGCCACCAGGGGTTCACCATGTTGCCCAGGCTGGTCTCAAACTCTTCAGCTCAAGTAATCCTGTCCACCTTGGCCTCTGAAAGTGCTAGGATTACAGGTGTGAGCCACCGCACCTGGCCAGAGTGATACCAGTTTTCTCAGTGTGTGCAGGCAGAGCAATGGCAGGGAGGAGCTCTTCATTCACACTTTCCTCCAGGCCCCTCCAGAGTTTTTCATGGCTGAGAAGGGGAGTCTGGGCTCTGTGTGGGGAGCCTGACTATACCCTCATTGAAGAGGCTAGTGGCATATTTCCATTCCAAACTGTATACAAAACTGGCTAATAAATAATCACTGTTGATCAAGCTTTGGAAAGTCCTCATCATCATTTACTGAGCACCTACTATGGGGAAGCCACATTTAAGTATTTTACCAGTAGTGCCCCCATTAACTCCTGTAGCCACCACTCGGGGTCAGTTTTATTATCCCCATAACTAGATGAGAAAACTGGGGCTCAGGGTATCTCAAGTCACATATCTAGGAAGCAGTGAGGTTCACACAGTTTCAAATCCAATTTGCCCTCTTCCTCCTTCTTGCAACTGCCCCTCAGAGCTGAGGCATTCTCTTAGGGGTCTTCTTCTGAAAGAACAGCCTGTCCCCGAACCACCAGAAACAGCTTTCTCCACCAGCCGCAGCCCCGGCATAAATCAAGTCTAGGTTCCTGCCCATGGGTCATTGGTCGGGCTCCCAGCTGTCTTCCGGATAGTTCCTGGCGTGTGGCTATATTAAGAATGTGAACCGTAACATTAACACTTAAAAAAAAAATTCAAAGAAAGAAAGAAAGGAAGAAATACCCCTAAAGAGACTCACATCAGGTCTAGCCAAGGGTCATAAATCAATGTCAGTAAATTTATAAACAGTTCATAAATGTAAGTGCTTTTCACAGGGCTGTTTGTTATTGTGTCGGGCTGAGCTGGGGGTGGGGCTGGGGGCGCAGAGAGGCACTGCATCCATTCTGTCTCCGGGTGAGGAGCAGCTCAGACGGCCCCGGCAGCAGAAGGAACAGGGATGGGACCCGTCCTGGTTGAATACTCACATCCAGGAGGCCACAGCATGACATAGGGTTGAGTGAGCTGAGAGAACCAGCCTGGATGGCAGGTGAGCTGAGCCCTAAACCTGAACTGAGATTTTGAAGATATTTACAAAAAAAAAAAAAACCATCATAATTGTGTGTCCCCCCTCCCTCCCCCCGCCCGATTCCCTTTTTGCTTTTCTAAGTATTTTGCTCTTTGAAACTCTACAGGGTGCAGGGCTGAGATGAGTAGCCAAAGCGAAATCCTACAGAGTAGAGAAAAGAATTTTACACACACAGCCCCCACCCCACCTGCACACTTGATGGCATCCCCACCTCATCTCCACTCGGCCAGTTCCAGGACCCAAAGTCCAGTAACATCAACACCCAGTGACACATACTCTAAAACTGAGGACATTGACAAGCCACAGAGCCTGGGTTTTGTGAACAAGAAGGGAAAATATCTGACCCCCACTGCCATCCTCTGTCACTGGGTTGCAAAGCAGCAGTATTTGGGCCCTGGAAGCTCAGAGGGCAGCTCGTGAAAAGAACTTCTTTCTGTTTCTCCATTGAGACTAGGAAACACACACTATCCTCTGCATTATCTTTGTTTCTCTCTTCTTTAGGTACCCCTTGACTCACACACATACCACTTCTCCATCAGCCCCAAACCAAGAGACCCTGTGCATAGAAACTCTTGCAAATGGATCCCTAGGGTAGCAGACGGGGTGTGGGGTTGCCCCACGCTTTACCCCAGAAGCTCCAGCTTCTGGAGTTCCAGCTCTGGCCCAGTTCAGATGCCCTGTGGCATGTTCACCTCAACACGTCCCACCAGGTAGCTGGTTGGTAAGGGTGGAATGAGAGTAGGTATTACCCCCTAGCCTTGGCTGCCCCCTTCCAAGCCCCAGCCCCCTACACTGTTGTTTGAGAGGATTTGGAGGCTAAGTCAAAGCTAGGCCAAGTTGTGACTTTGCTATTATACTTTACAGAGTCAAGGCCCATCCATCCTTCTGGAATAGCACATAATGAAAGTAGATTCTTAGAACTGAGAATCTAAGAACCTTCTGAGAAGTTCTCCTTCCCCGATTCTGAGACACACACATTTCTATGTGTGAGTGATTATAATTCTGCACACAAAGAGGCTCTTCTTTCAGTAAGACTTTTTTTAAAAAAATGCATTTGCCCATTTATTATAACAGCTGTTCCATTATTCTATAACCTTGTCCCCCCATTTCTGAGAGACCCCGGTCACTGCACCCTCTTCAAGAGGCTGCCGGGTTTGACAGAGTTGCCTTGCGCAGGCCCGTGAAAAATTCCTTAACCAACTGCACCTTTCCAGGCCAGCACTAAACAGGGATTTCATTTATTTGAAAAGTAGGTATTAAATATGTCAGATATAGGAAGTTAAATGTAATGGGCCCAATTCCACACTCGGTTCCATATGCGTAAATCCCACTGATAGAGAACAGAGTGTGGCTCGAGCAGCAAAAATGAGGTCTCAAGTCTGTGGGAGGAAATTGCGCCCTTGATGGATCTTAGCTGACATTCTAATGGACATCAAACCAAGACTGTTAAAACTGGAAGGTGCCCTGAAATTCTGGGGGTTTATTTTTTTGTTTCTAAGCTTTAGGAGTTGTTGCATTCCTCTGCTTCCTTCCTTGTTTTGTTTGCTTTTTCCTAACTGCTAGTAAACATTTGCCATTTCTCTTCAGAGCGTTTGTTTCAGCTCACCTGCACTAGAGCTGTTTCCCAAGAGGATGACCCGGTACCTGGCTAAGGAATAAGCAAACAGTTCAGAGCCTAAGTTTGGGGAAAAGCCTGAAGGTCCCTACACCCTGAGGCAACGTTCCAAGGCTTGCTGCTCACAATACAGTCCCTGGATCGGCAGCAGCAGCAGCCCAGGATTCTTGTTAGAAATGTAGCACCTCGGGCCCCACTTCAGACATTCTGAATCCAAATCTGCATTTTATCACGATCTCAGGTGATTCATGTGCCCCTTAGAGTGTGCGAAGCCCTGGATTAGAGAACAGAAATTAGACGTGACCCTTTCTTTAACAGGAATTTATCACCAGGTGCTACCTCAAGAACTGTGAGAATTCGGTTCAGATGTTTGTGATAACTCTGCAGCAGTAACTGACTAGCGTGGTGGTTCTCTTCCCTGACCGGGCATTGGAATCAGCGAGGGAAGTTTTTAAAGACGTTGATGTGCAGAATTTACCCAAGAAGTTGTGATTCAACGAGTGTCTGGGAAGGGGCTGGGACATTTGTCTTTACTTAGAGTTCCCCAGGTGATTCTACTGTGCAGCCAGGGCTAAGAGGCCCTGGGGTAAAAAATACCATCTTGAATGGTTAGACTTCTTTCTGAATGGGAGTAATGTAATTTCCGATTCACCCACCAAGCACAGCATGCTGGGCCCTGAAGATGTCACAGAAGTGGATGCCGTTATTGCTCTCCAGGGACAATTCATTGAGGAACAATAGGGCATCTGCAAGGTGAAAAAAGAGCTATAACAAGAGATGCCACAAAGTGTGGCTTCCAGACACAAGAGTGTTCTGGGAGGAGAGCTGAGGAGGGAAGTGCATGGCAGGAAGGTATGAAAATGGACTGAGCACAGAGAGCTGGGAGGGAGAGGGAAAGGCCCTGCATGACACATCCTTCTAGAACGTGAGAACTAGAAGGCACTTAAGAATCTTCTAGTTTTGCCACAGGATACCATGCTGCACTATCGACATTTTGAATCTGATCATTCTTTGTTGGGGGCTGCCCTGTGCGTTGTAGGATGTTTAACAGCATCCCTGACCTCTACCCACCAGATGCCAGTAGCATCTCCTGCCCCATCTGTGACAAACAAAAATGTCTCCAGACTTTGTCAGCTGTTCCCTGGGGTCAAAAGCACCCCTGGCTGAGATGCACTGGCATAGAACAATTAAGAACAATGGTGGTAGGCCCTCGATACTGACCTGAAAGGTGCACTGAGATGTGTTAAGAATTAAAAGCAAGTTGTACAACAACATGGATGTTAGTCCTAATAAAATGGGTGTGTGTGTGTGTGTGTGTGTGTGTACGTGCAAGGATTGTTCCCAAACAGTGGAAGTGGTGCCTCCTCTCTTGGTGGTTAAAGCATGAATACTGGCGCTCACTAACCTGGGCTTTTTTTTTTTTGACACCGAGTCTTGCTTGCCCTGTTGCCCAGGCTGGAGTGCAATAGTGCAATCTTGGCTCACTACAACCTCCGCCTCCTGGGTTCAATCGTATCTCCTGCCTCAGCTTCCCGAGTAGCTGGGATTACAGGCACATGCCACCGTGCGTGGCTAATTTTTGTATTTTCAGTAGAAACAGGGTTTCACCATGTTGGCCAGGCTGGTCTCGAACTCCTGACCTCAAGTGAAGCACCTGCCTCGGCCTCCCAAAATGCTGGGATTACTGTGCCCGGCCTGCCCTGGGCTTTTTATCCCAGCTCTGCCACCTACTACCTTCCCTGGCCAGTATCTGTAATCGCCATGTGCCTCAGTTTCTCCATCTGTAAAATGAGTCTAGCAGTGTCTATCCCAATAGGTTGTTATGAAGATTAAGTTCAGTCACTCAGTTTTGGCAAAGCATTTCTACCAAACCTGGCACATAGTAAGCAGTTTCCCAGTTTGAGCCATAATGAACATTATTAGCTCTGAGGAGGTAAACGGAAGGCAGGGGTAGAGGAGAGATGGAGACTTCCGGGTTTTGTTCTGTAAACGTCTGTTTGTCTGAATCCTGCACAATGTACTTATATGTTAATTGTGTAATAACACATACACACAAAAGAAAGAAATATTCTAGTTTAGCTTACCTCATCTTTTAAAATGAACTCTTTATATTGGAACAATTTTAGATTCACCAAAAGTCTGCAAAGATGTGCAAAGTGTTCCTGTATGCCTGTCACCCAGTTTCAGTTTCCCCTGGTGTTATCATTTTACATTTCCCCAGTACAATTGTCAAAACTAAGAAACATGGGTCCATTACTATTAACTAAACTCCAGACTCCATTTGGATTTCATGTGATTTTTTTTAACTAATATCCTTTTTCTGTTCCAGGATCCCATCCAGAATATCACGTTACATTTAGTCATCATGTCTCCCTGAGTTCTTCTTGGCTGACCGTTTCTCAGTTTTTGCTTTTCATGACCTTGACGAGTACTGGCCAGGTGTTTTGCAATATGCCCCTCAGTTTTGGTGTGACGTATTCTCTTGATTAGACTAGAGTTATGGGTTTAGGTGAAAACCACAGAGGTGAAGCACCCTTCTCTTTGTACCATACCAGGGAGTACATGCTATGAACGGGACTCATCACTGCTGATGTCACTTGATCACCTGGTCAAGGTAGTGTTTGCCAGGTGATTTGTAATTTCTCTACTGTAAAGGAACTCCCCCCACCCGCTACCCTCACCACACTCTATTCTTTGGAAGCGAGTGGCTATGTGCAGTCCACACTCAAGGAAGGGGGAGATGAAGCTCCTTGTCCTCGTGGAGTAAGTATCTACACAGGATTCGGAATTCCTCTGCAGAAGATGGGTCTCTTCTCCCAGTTATTTGTTTCTTCTGTCATGTATTTATATCAGTGTGGACTCGTGGATATTTTTATTAGACTTTGGCTTATAATCCAATACTGTGCTATTTATTTTGTTGTTCAAATACTTATCTCCTTTTAGATTTTCACTTTCATCAGTGGGAAGGCCCTGGATTGGGAGGGTGGAAGGCTTATTTGTGGAGCAGGGACTCCAACCCTGAGATAGATTGTGAGTGGGGATCTTTTGGTTTTTCTTGGCCTCTGTAGAAGGCTGTGGCCAGTGGGAAGCAGAAAGAACAGAGGCTGTGTGACTCATGGTAAAGGTGCAGAGAAGAGGAATGTGTGTGAGTGGGGTCCAGGCACAAGGCAGGGTGAAACTCAAGTTGTAAGAATCACGGTATATCAGTCAGGAGTTTCCAAAGTAACAGAACCAACAGTGTGTGCACGTGAATGTGTAAAGGAGCAGGGGAGAGGGAGAGAGAGAGTATAAGGAATTGCTCATATGATTATGGAGGCTAAATCCCAAGATCCACAGTGAGCATGCTGGAGACTCGGGAGAGCTGATGGTGTAAGTTCCAATCCAAAAGCCAGCAGGCTTGAGACTCGAGAAGGTTCGATGTTTCAGTTCAAGTCCAAGGGTCAAAAGAGACTAACTTCCCAGCTCAAAGCTATCAGGCAGGAGGAGTTCCCTCTCAGCCTTTTTGTTCTATTCAGGTCTTTAGCTAATTGGATGAGGCCCACAGACATTAGGCAGGGCCATCTGCTTTACTCAGTCTACTGATTCAAAAGATAATCTTATGCAGAAATGCCCTCACAGACACATTCAGAATAATATTTGACTAAATATGTCTGGCACTCCATGGCCCAGGAAAATTGACACATAAAATTCACCATCGCATATAGGGTTAGTAACTTCTCCAGCAGCGAGCCCACTTAGAGCCTGGGGGCCACAGAGCTGGGGTTTCTTGGAAGGCCATTGCCAATGTTGTGGAAGGGAGAGCGTCACGAGTGAGGGATGTGGGCAGGAGGATCTAGATGTGCTTCTCAGCTGTACAATGCTGGAGAAATCAAGGCCATGATGTGGTTGAGCAGTTGACATTGGAAATATAGGACTTCCTCAAGGATCATAGAAGAAAGACTGTCAGAGTTGCTGAATTTTGTGTGATTCGGGGGAGAGAGGAACAGGCATGTTGAAACCCCCAGTATTTGGGGTGGGGAATAAAACATGGTGTGAAAAACCTGTAATCATAGGCTATGACATTACGAGGGGTATATCAGCCTTGCTATGATTACTCAGTCAGTCTTATACAGGGAGTCTTAAACCAAATGCACCAGTTTTCACTTCAAAGTTGTGTCTTAGCATCTGTCCTGAACAGAGTCCACAGGAGTGTGGAAGACACTCACCCTCCCTCCTTGGCTTCACGGTGCCTTTGGCTCTTCGCTTCTTCCCCCACGGTCCAGCCTCTTCCTTTTCTTGACCTCCCATGAGGAGTCTCGGGCTCCCTCTGCTCCTTCTGCCCCTCTGGGGAAGGAAGGAGTGGGGAGAGGAGGTGCGTAGGCCTTGGATTCTGTGAGCAGACCTCTTTTGAGAGGGTCAGGCCTTTCCCTGGCCAAGCTGGCTGTGCCCAGCACAGCTCCTGGGATCATAAGAGCTCCTGGGCTCCTCTTGGCCTGAGTCTCATGACCCACAGCCTCCTCCTTCCTCTGGCCTCCTTATGTGTATTTCTCTAGGAAGATGGGGGCACAGGGTGAGGGAAGAACACCTGTCCTTTCCACTAACACTTGTTAAACATCCTAATATTACTTCCTATTGGAAAATGAAAGGGTCCCTATTAGTTTTACAAATTAAGAGGCAGAAAGGACAGCTCTCCAAAATCTTCTTGGCTAGGGGTCATGTGCCTAGAGTCTGTTTATAGGGTTAAATGAGGTCAGGTAGGCCAGGAGCAGTGGCTCATGCCCATAATCCTGGCACTTTAGGAGGCCGAGGCAGGCTGATAGCTTAAGCCCAGGATTTCAAGCCTGGGCAACATGGTGAAACCCCGTGTCTACCCCAAGAAAATACAAAAATTAGCCAGGTGTGGTGGCATAAGCCTGGAGTCCCAGCTACTCAGGAGGCTAAGGTGGGAGGATTGCTTGAGCCTAGGAGGCAGAGGTTGCAGTAGGCCAAGATCATGCCACTGCACTCTAGCCTGGGCAACAGAGACCCTGTCTTTAAAAAAAAAAAAAAAAGAAAGAAAAGTAAAAGGAAAAATTAGGCCAGGTATGTTAATAATCGTAATTCTTCATTGGAGTTGTTCAGATTATCTTTGGGTGGCAGAAGAAGGAGTTGTAGAATTTTTATATTTATCAGTAAGTGAAATGGATTACAAATCAGTGTGAAAGCTGAGACCCAGCTCAACCTTTGGGTTTGGGCAAGTGCAGGAACAGGCCTGATATTGAGGGGATCTTGGTCAAGGTCACACCTAAAGGTCCTCTTGAGGTGTCCTTCCAGCTAACTTGAAGCTGTGGGCTTCTCCAAGACTTCTCCGCACGTGGTCTGGCTGGTCAAGGCAAGAATAACTCATAGTGGAAGAAGAGGTGAGTCAAAGACAAATAGTGTCCAGGAGTGGACAGAGCAGACAGCCTGACCACAAGCAGGCCCCCCGGGGCAACTTCAGACTCCCACGCACTGCTGGGAGAGCCTTCCTGGAAGCTGAAATCCTCTGGCCAGGAAATTTTTTGAAAAATAACTAAATGAACCACATGTGGATCTGGGACTCAGACTACCAAAGACGAAGAGGAGGAGGGGTGAGAAAAGCCAAGAAGAGGCTGGGATGCACATGCACTATCCAGAGCAGCTCCTGGAAACCACAGTGAAGGACATGTCAATGGGAGCACACTCTCGAGCACGGGAAGGAACCCAGCCTGGCTACCTCCAGCTAAGGGTGGCTTCCTCTGCCCAGCAGTCCTGTTGGAAGAAGGAGCAGGGAGATCCTTGGGTTTCTATGCCAGGCAAGAGAGGCTGAAGCCACCATGAACAGGCACAAGGGAAATCCTCATGAGCTGACTCTGTTTCCAACAGTAGGCTGTGCCAGGGGCTACAGCGGACATGGCAGACACAGTCCCTGCCCTCAAAGAGTAACTGTCTTTTTGAGGAGACAAGCCTGGTTTCAGAAGCAGCACAGTCTTGTGACCCAAAGCATGGACTGAAGCCCAGCTCAGCCATTTATGGGTTGTGTTAAGCACCTGCAGAAGTGTTATCATCATTATCCTCACACTGCATATGAAGAAAAAGACAAGGAGAGATCCAAGAAACATTTCAAAAGAATAACTGGGGGTCATGAAGAGTTGTCAGGACACAAGGAATGGAAAGAGGACAAAGACGACTCTGTGAGTAACCTAAATGGACTGCAGAGAGCCCTGTCACCATTGACACAAATCTGGTTGTGAAGGGAAAGATTCCTCTGCAAAACAAGCAGATCTCAGTCTCTTGGGACACTCTGAATGTCCTATCAGGCATCTTGGCATTTGCCCTCACCTTCACTTTTCAGGCCAAGACCACCCAGAGGACACCCCCTGTTGGCGCCTGGGTGGGATGCTTGAGTGTCTGGGAAACCTGCCTGCTACCCCTATACATCATTCCTTGGGAAGTTGTCCCAAGGCTGAATCTGTTGTGGAACCTGCAGCTTCAGCAGGGCTGTGTCCCCTTCCTCTGTTCCTGTCTCAGGAAGGAGGACCCAGATCTGTTCAGGATCTGAAGATTGTGCCATCTTCTCATCCACCCTCTCTTCATCCCAGGAAGGCTAGCTTTGAAGACTCAAGATGACCCCAGGCTACCACAGCCCCCAGGCTCAGGCTAGAAAAGAAAATAACCCTCCATGTCTGTCAATCAGAAACACACAGGAAGGCCTGGAGGCCCCAGGAAGTGCCAGCAGCAGCAGGTCTTGACAGAAATATCTGCACATATAGCTCCCAGTGGGTTTGATCTGATGCTGCTACTAAAGAGAGATGCAAGGTACAGTGTCTCTCATGGGACAATTTTTTAATTGGCAGAGCTGAGGGGAACTATTCCTTGTGTCTTTGCCCAACTCCATCTTTTTCTCTTTTGTTCTTAATTTTTTAACTCTGGCCCTGGTGAACGTTTGTGGTAGAATTTTCTAACAATAGCAACCACATCAGTGATCATGGCTACCAGTTATTAAACACCTCCCTCTACAAATCACCTTCTGGGCTGGGTGTTTTACAGGTATTATTTCTAATCCAGACAATAACCATGCCCAGTAGGTGATATTCTTCCCATTTTACAGACGTGGAAATTAAGCAGAAACAACAGAATTCACATACAAAGACTTCTGATTCTGGAATTATCAAACATGGAATATTACTGTTTTCAATAAATAGAAGAGCATCTTTAAAATATGAGTAAAGGGTAAGCATATTTGTGAAAGAACAGAATGGAACTTCTAGAAAGTGCAGGTCTAGACATAAAATAAAATAGAAATTTAAAACTCAGGAGAGATGACCAGGCGCAGTGGCTCGTGTCTGTAATCCCAGCACTTTGGGAGCCCAAGGCAGGCAGATCACCTGAGTCAGAAGTTCAAGACCAGCCTCGCTAACATGGTAAAACCCATTTCTACTAAAAATACAAAAAATTAGCCAGGTGTGGTGGTGGGTGCCTGTGATCCCAGCTATTTGGGAGGCTGAGGCAGGAGAACGGCATGAACCTGGGAGGCGGAGGTTGCAGTGAGCAGAGATTGCACTACTACACTCCAGCCTGGGCAACAAGAATGAAACTCCATCTCAAAAACAACAACAACAACAACAACAACAACAACTCAGGAGAGACTTTGTGAACTGGAGGATAGAACTAGAGAAATGATCTAGAATGTAGCCCAGAGAGATAAAGAGATGGAAAACGTAAAAGAGATTAAAAGCCATGGAGAATAAAGTAAGATGGTCTAGTGTGTAATCAGAGTTTCAAACAGTGAGGGAAGAGGGAAGGGGCCTGAGGCAGTTTGAAGGCCTAATGGCTGAGAATTTCCTAGAACTGATGACTACTACCAGTCCACAGAGTAAGAATGTGAGCTGAGTCCTGAAGATGGAAAGCATGGACTTTGGACGCTCACAATGCGTTGTGTGAGAAGCAGTTTGTCTGCAGAGGGTGTTGGGAGGGTGGCACCCTAGGAACTGGCCTTCTGGGACAGAGAGCAGATCCAGAGCCTCGAGGGGACTTTGGGGGAATGTGCACAGCACAAAGCTGAGCCCTGCCTCCCGGGGGAGGAACATCAGGAAAATTTGCCCTACCCCTGGAAGACGCAGCAAGAAGAGCAGGGTGGTTCTGTGCTGTCATTTGGAGGCATTTCTGGGAAAGGGAGAGAAGGGACGTTAATATACCCATTGTATGGATTAGGGAATCGAAGCACAAACAACAGTTTCATCAAGAAAGTGAGAAGCAGCCCTGGGATCAGAGCTCTTTCCTCTGGTCCCCAGGGCAGGCCCCTCAGGGTAACTAACAGATTCTCCGTTCACCTGTTTGGCAGTCAGCCAAAGCAATGGATGGAGCCATTGGCATCGTTTCCAGCCCTGATGGGATTTTCAGAAGCAAAAGCAAACAAAGGACACTGCTGTGCCACACTCGCTCCTAGACCCAGGTCTGCATCCCTTCCCCACAGGCAAAGTCCTAATTACCTCTGTCTGTCTCAGTCTGATGACTTAGACCCCACTGGGGCAGTGTTGTCACATCTGTGTGACGTGGACATGAGTCAATTTAGGAGCAGCAGAGCTATCACTGGAAACTGAAAACAAGTCTGACACATACTGTCCTAAGTGCGACGTGGTGAAACAGCAGACAGAGCCCCACGGCGCTAAACTGTCTGCCTGGTCCCCACCTCCGCCTCCCCTCTACCTCCGCCTCCCCTCTACCTCCGCCTCCCCTCTACCTCCGCCTCCCCTCTACCTCCGCCTCCCCTCTACCTCCGCCTCCCCTCTACCTCCGCCTCCCCTCTACCTCCGCCTCCCCTCTACCTCCGCCTCCCCTCTACCTCCGCCTCCCCTCTACCTCCGCCTCCCCTCTACCTCCGCCTCCCCTCTACCTCCGCCTCCCCTCTACCTCCGCCTCCCCTCTACCTCCGCCTCCCCTCTACCTCCGCCTCCCCTCTACCTCCGCCTCCCCTCTACCTCCGCCTCCCCTCTACCTCCGCCTCCCCTCTACCTTCGCCTTGGTTGTTCCAGGAGAGCAGGAGACAGTGTTGGTTGTGGTTCAGCTTTCCAGCCCATCCAAACTCAAATTCCAGGCCTCTGACTTTCACAAGGTATTTAATACCGCTAAGCCTCAGTGTTCTCACCTGTACAATGGAATCTGTACTACCTCTTGGAATTAAACAAGACTACGTGTTTTGGTACATTTATCAATAAGTGACAAATATAGTTAACAGACTTATTTCTAATAATCTCATATTATGATTGAGTTAAATAGCCAAAGAATTAAAGTTGTTTGTAATTATACGTGTTTCTTTTGGCTTAAGGTTTAAAAGAGGACTTAGAGAATTGTCATAGCATTTCAAAAAGAAGTAGCAAGAAAACGAAAGAAAGAATAAAAATGCCAAACTGGGTGGCGAGTGGGGAGTAAATTAGAGGTTTCACTTCCTTTAGATCCATATATGACAGTGATTCTCAACTGGGGCAGCCCACCCTTTTCTGAGTCCCAAAGACTTTCTTTTTTTCTTTTTCTTTTTTTTTTTTTTTTTTTTTTTTTTTTTTTTGAGACAGAATCTCACTCTGTCCCTCAGGCTGGAGCGCAGTGACATGATCTTGGCTCACTGCAACCTCCATCTCCTGGGTTTAAGCAATTCTCCTGCCTCAGCCTCCTGAGTAGCTGGGATGACAGGGTCCCGCCACCATACCTGGCTCATTTTTTGTATTTTTAGTAGAGACAGGGTTTCACCATGTTGGCCAGGCTGGTCTTGAACTCCTGACCTCAGGTGATCCACCTACTTTGGCCTCCCAAAGTGCTGGGATTACAAGCATGAGCCACTGTACCCGGCCCCAAAGATTTTCCTACTATTTTGCCACATTCTGGATTTCCTTATTCTGCTGTGCTAAATTTGGCTTAGAGCATTGAGAGTAGAGATGGCAGGGCCCTGGCAGGAGATATGATGGTGTTTGGATGTATAATAGAGAACAGAGGTGTGGTTAGACAGATGGCCCAACCCAGAGTCTGTCTGAATCTAAGGGATGAGACCCCACTGTGCCCTGTGCCACCTTCTGCACCACCACAGCTGTGACTGCTGAAATTCAAAAGTGTATCACAGACCAAATAAGGCTGGGAAATCCTGGTCTACATGTTTGAAGAGCAGGCACCGTGGGTGGTCCAAAGGGATCTAGCAGGAACATGACAGTGGGAAAAGAAGGAAAGGGAAAATTAGATTCAATCAAAGGCATATAACTGCGAATGGTGAGTTCGTTCTATTTGGCTGCAGTATAACCCCTCTAGGGAAGACGGTGGAGCTTGAGTCATTTAAACTCTGGCTGGGAAAAGTCGTGGAGGATGTACAATAGACAAAGCTGGAGTTTGGATCAGTCTGGTGGTAGGACCAGAAGACCCAATAGACGACTTGACTCGACATGGCTCTGCTTCGCCAGACATTCCCCCCTGCCGTCAGATTCTGCTAAGGGGCTGACTCAGGCCCAGCTGATGAACAGGGCCTGGACACATGTGCATGGATGTGTGTGTAAAGCGAAGTGTTTTCCAAGTCGTCATTGCCTCGTTTCCTCAGACTGGGATGTTTGAAAAGTTAGCATGTTCAATCTCATAAGAAATTTCACATTTCTTGCAAAGAGTTTGTTTTATGGGGGAAAAAATAGAAGCAGGGGAAGAATATTCCATTTGGGTTTGCAGGAAATGATCTTTTTAATTAGAAGGCTGCCGCACATTTCAGATTTTCCAACAGTGCTTAAGTTCACTGCCGTCATATGTATGTGTGTGTTTTTATAAAAGCACACTGCTATTAATCATTTGTTTTTCCTAGAAAGTACTGGTTAAGGTGTGATTTCTGTGAAATTAGGTTATTTTGTGTCATCCATGTGATCAAGATTTGGTTAAATGTTATATTCTGTGTGGTTTGGTTCATAAAGGTACTTGAAGCCAGGAACCATCATATAAACTTGGTATAAACCCAGTTTTTACATTCAATATCATCCATACCTAGCACCATGCTGGGTAAATAGAGAGTGCTCAATAATTGCATGTTGATTGATTGATTTGGTAAGTTGCCCAAAGTAATCATCTTTCCAGGGTCTATGCAGGGAGCAATGGGTGGTTAAATTCAAGCCATTTTTTCAAAACCAGTTTGCTTTGCATTTCAAAAAACACAGGAATCCAACGAGAAGAGAAGAAACAAACTAGATTTTACATAAAAAGACCTTGATTCAAAGACCACCCTTCTCATGGCTTATCAAGGGACCTATGCAACATCCTGCCAGACTGCCCTGCCTTGGTTTCTAGATCCATGAAATGGGGGAGCTGCACCCAATGACTCCTATGGCTCCTCCTAACCGTACAAAACATTGCCTTGCCCAGCAACAGCCAGAGCCAAGTTGCCTGGTTATATTGTCCTGCCACTGCCCAGGAGTAATAGTGGGTAACACCACTGCTTTTTGAAAGATGAAACTATTCTCATAAAGAAGCAGACAAGTTATCCAGGGAGGTGTGCCAGCACAGCAGAGAAAGATGAGTCAGGAATAAGGACACCTGGGGTCTGGTTCTAATTCTGTTTCTGACCTGATTTTCGATATGATCTTTGACAAGTTGTTCAACGTGTGTCTGGACTAAATGTTATACAAACATAAAGGGACATTCTGACCATTATTATCAGCAGTAATTCATTGAGGTTACATTTGTCTGTCTGCTTCTTTTTGTTTGTTTAGCTATCCTCAGTCATCTTGTTCCCCTAAGGATTTAGGACAGCTTAAAAATGAGGTAACTCTCTAGAGAAAATCCCCCAAATCAGACCCCCTTATCTGACTCCCTATTTTGATGCTGGCCATTAAGAAGACAATGAGCCTGGAGTCTCCTGTTCCAGTCCTGGTCCTGCTAATCCATTAGCCATGTGACTTGGGGAAAATCACTTCACTCCTCTGGAACTTGGGGGCTGTGGTTTAAAAATGTGTCCACAGGCTGGATGTGTTGGCTCACGACTGTAATCCCAGCACTTTGGGAGGCTGAGGTAGGTGGATCACTTGAGGTCTGGAGTTGAAGACCAGCCTGGTCAACATGGTGAAACCCTGTCTCTACTAAAAAAATACAAATATTAGCCAGGTGTGGTGGCAGGCACCTGTAATCCCAGACACTCAGGAGGCTGAGGCAGGGAGAATTGCTTGAACCCGGGAGGTGGATGTTGCAGTGAGCTGAGATCACGCCACTGCACTCCAGCCTGGGCAACACAGCGCAACTCCATCTTGGGAAAAAAAAATGTCCACAAATTCTTTACATTCTTCTCATAAAGAGAGGATGCCTAATTCCCTCTCTCTTTGAACACAGCTTCCTCAAGGACTCACTTCTAACTAATTGAAATATACAGTTTGGCAGAAGTGACCTTGCATGATGTCTAAGGCTAGGCCTGGTGCCCTTTCTCAGAACACACACCTTTGGAGTCCCCAGCCATATGGAGGAGTCAGGCGACTCTGAAGCCACCCTGCTGGAGAGACCACTTAAGAGATAGAGTGAGATACCCGAGGGGCCCCAGCCATTCAAGTTTCCCTTCCTGGCTGCCAGACATGTCAGTGAAGCAGCCTTCAAGATGACCCTGGCCACAGCATCGTCTGGCTGTAAGTTATGAAGAGGTGCCGACCAGCTAAGCTGCTCCCAAATTCCTGGCACACAGAAGCCGTGAGAGATGACAAACGATTGGTGTAGTTTTAAGCCACTGAGTCTTGGGGTAATTTATTGAGCAGCAATAGATACCTGAAATGGATATTTTCCATCATCTCCTCCAGAAGGAAACCCTGAACTCAGTGTTAGGAGGCCTCGGGCAGCCCCACATGCATCCTGGGAGGTGTTTCTGTTACCAGAACTCACATCCTATTATCTTCCTGAAACAGACACGGAAGTGCAAGGAGCTGGAGATTCCTAACTTTGACACTGTAAATAGACGAACCTTTCTCCTATCCTTGTACTTCCCAAGAGTATAAATTACACAACCTGGAACCCTCAAGTTGACGAAGCATTTTGAACTCCTTGGAAGGCCCTGTTTAAATTCAAGTCATACCACGATGCATCTTCCATACAAAAGCCCTATGTGGCTTCAGCACTCTCTCAGAAGGCAACAGTCAGAAAAGGCCAGGTTCCTGTTCTCCAGCTTATGCTCCCCTTCCTCCTGCTTAGACCAGTCACCTCACTGGCCACTGCTCCAAGCCCCACCTTGCCTATAAAATTGGTGGGTTGGTCAGCATACTCTCAGTCCCATTCCAACTGTAGGATGCTGCAAACCTATGAGGCTAGGGTGTGAAAAAGACAAAAAGAAGAAAAGATAGAATCTCTGCCTTCAGAGTTTCTAACCCAGTGAAGAGGCAGCCCCAAGCACTGCAGAAATTAGAAGACAACAGGCAATTTAATTTTTAATTGGCCAGGGTGGGGCAGATTTTAAGACAGGCACAGCTGCAGAATCTGAAGGCCTCAGAGAGAGTAGCAGAAAATTCACTTTCTCCAGCTACTCTTTTTTTTTTTCAATGTTTACTTTAGAATCAGGAGGTACATGTGCAGGTTTGTTACAAAGGTATATTGTGTGATGCTGAGGTTTGTAGTACGAATGAATCCATCACCCAGGCGGTAAGCATAGTAACCAGCAGGTAGTTTTTCAGCCCTTCCCCCATCCCTTTCTCCCCACAGTAGTCCCCAGTGTCTGTTGTTCCCATCCTTATGTCCATGTGTATGTAGCCAGTGTTCAGCTCCCCCTTATAAATGAGAATGCGTGGTGTTTGGTTTTCTGTTTCTGTGTTACCTTGCTTAGGAAAATGGCCTCCAACTGCATCCATGTTGCTGCAAAGGGCAAGATTTTGTTCTTTTTTATGGCTCCATAGTATTCTATGATGTATATGTACCACATTTTCTTTATCTGGTCCATCATTGGAGAGAATCTGGGTTGATTCCATGTCTTTTCTATCATAAATAGCATCTTCAGCTACTCTTGAAGGACAGTGCTATTGGTTGGATGTTTGTGAACTCTTAAAATTTACATGTTGATGCCTAATTTCCAATGTGGTAGCCTTTGGGAGGTAATTAGATCATGAGGATGGAGCCCTCCTAATGAGATTAGTGCCCTTATAAGCAGAGATACAAGAAAGGTGATACCTTTCTTCACCATATGAAGATGGAATGAAAAGTCAGCTGTCTGTAAACTGGGACAATAACTCTCACTAGACACTGACTCTGTCAGCACCCAGGTATGGACTTCCCAGCCTCCAAACTATGAGAAATAAATATTTGTGGTTCAAACCACCCCAGTCAATGGTACCTGTTATAGCAGGATGAACTAAGACAAATGGTGTAATAGTAAAATGCTTAGTTGCAAACAACAGAATCCATTGAGTTCATTAAGGGAAAAGATAAGTTTAATCAATACTCCTGGA
Source organism: Rhinopithecus bieti (assembly GCF_001698545.2). Lineage (NCBI taxonomy): Eukaryota > Metazoa > Chordata > Mammalia > Primates > Cercopithecidae > Rhinopithecus > Rhinopithecus bieti. The sequence goes on from NW_016806838.1 coordinate 2,313,818, forward strand.
GAGCTCACAAAATGTCCAGGAGAACCAGATGTTGAAGCTATTAGCCATAAGCAGTGTCTAACCAAACAAAGGAGTTTCTTAAAGATCTCCCCATCCCCCACCACTGCCACTTGGCAGCTAGGAACCCCTGCACTGCAAACCAGAAGCTGGATCCCTTCTATGTCCTCAGGAACCAAGTATCTCTGCTAGCCCCTTGCCACCCAAACTGAATTCTGTTGTGGACATGTCACAATGTAATACATGACAAAGGGGTCTAGAGATGTGAGTCTTCTAGCTTCTCCCTTCATAGTGTGGGGTTTGTAATGTGGGGGATATCTGAAATGCAGGGAGGGTATGCAGAGATGGGTCCCCGCAGGTGACAAATGTCCCCCAAAGATGGATAGAGTTAGAATAAGTACAGGATGGAGGCGAAGCTGAGGGGTAAGGGGGCAAATGTGAAGGACGGTCTGGGGCAAGGAGTCTGGGACAGGAGATTTACTCCCCTAAGTGGTGCAGAGAGGCAGGCGGAGTGGCTGCGGGCACAGAGAAGGGCAGGCAGACTGATGGACCACGAGCCCCCATCTCAAGATGCCTGTCGCCTGGCTGTCTGCGCCCCTTCCTCCTGGCTCACACCAGCGCCGCTCAGTCTTTTGGAAGCAGCCTTCCTTCACAGAGCTGGCGGTTCGCAGTTGGCAGGGAGCACCTTGCCTTCTCTCAACAGCCGTCCGTCTTCTTGTCTTCCCCTTTCCAACAGGGTGAATACATTTCTCTTCTGCTGTGCATGCCAACATACCTCGAATTTGCTGGCAGCAACCACTTCTCATGTGTTGGTTTTGGAACCCTTTAGGAGTTTGTCCTATTTCTCTTCCATCTGGGCTAGAAACATGCCAACCAGGATTTCTCTAGATTTTTTTTTTTCTTAACCCTGGGCTGTAACCCAAGGGAGCATGCATCTAGACCCCTTAGGTCTCAAGCTCCATCTCTGCCTCTGGCGCCCCTCCCCCTCCACACCTCTCTCTGGGCAGCCAGGCAGTCAGGCCTTGTAGGTGGAGCCTCGACTTGTGACCCCCTCGAACTTAGTGCTCAGAGACCCGGTGATTACAAATGGACATTTGAGCTTCCACTGGAAATTGGTAATATATATTCTTGGCAGCAATAAGGACAGGTTGTGAAAATTCTTTTCGTGTTGGACTTCTTTTAAGGAGTGGAGTTTTGTTTTAGCCTATTCACAGGCAGTGGAAGTCGGTGGGGGTTGTGTAATGGGAAAACCAGGCTAGAACTGGAGATGTTCAAGGATGGCAGGTGGAACCCATGGTCATGTGTCCCACGGACATCAGTGCCTGCCACCTTGGAGGTGACCAACAATTATTTGCTGCATAGAAGGCTGGATAACGTAGAGGAGAAAGCAATGCATGGTAGCACTTCAACCTCGCTGTATTAGACCCACTCCTCAGCAACCGAAAAGAAACACTCTGGGGACACAGAGATAGTTGCTCATGCTGAACCCTCAAACGGCTCCTCATCAAGTGAGTATAAAGTCTAGATTTCTTGGGCTGGCTGAATAAGCTCTTCCATGGTCTACGCCCAGCCTGTGCCTCTAGCCACAGAGCTCTGCCATCCCCCCAACACCTCACCAGCTACCTTGGGCTCCGCTGAGCCCCCTCTAGTCTGTGCCTTCACTCACGTTGTTTCTCTGCCTAGAGAGTCTTCTCTGTCCTCTCGTCCCCCCAGTCAATAAACACAGGTTCCTGTTTTAAGGGCAACTCAGGTTTTATCTTCTCTGCAAAACGTTTCTCTATGCCAGTGAGCTGAAAACTTATTTCCACACATACATAAAAACCTGCATACTGATGTTGATAGCAACTTAATTCATAATTGCCCAAACTTGGAAGCCACAAGATGTTCCAAGCGGTGAATGGATAAATAAACTATGGTGCATCCAGACAATGGAATCTTATTCAGCACTAACAAAAAATGAGCTATCAAGCCATGAAAGACGTGGAGGAACCTTGAATGCACGTTACTAAGAGAAAGATGCCAATCTGAAAAAGCTATAAACTGTATGATTTCAACTAGATGACATTCTGGAAAAGGCAAAACTGTGGAGACAGTAAAAAGATCAGTAGTTGCCAGGGGTTAAGGGGATGGGGGGTGGGGGGAATTGGCAGAACACTGAGGATTTTTAGGGAAGTGAGAATACTCTGTATGATACTATAATGATGGATATATGTCATTATACATTTGTTAAAGACCATTAAATGCACAACACCAGGAGTGAATCTTAATATAAACTATGGACTTTGGGTGATAGTGATATATCCATATAAGTTCATCCATTGTAATGAATGTAGCACTCCAGTGGGGGCTGTTGACAGGGAGGCTATGTGTGTGAGGGGGTAGGGGGTGTATGGGAACTTTGTACCTTCAGCTCAGGATCTATGTGAATTTAGAACTGCTCTAAAAAACAAAGCCTATATAAAACAAACAAACACACATCAAAAAAACCTATCTTTCTCTAGGCGGTTGCCCTACTCCCCTCCCTGCAACTGGCCCTGCCCTTTTTTGGTTCCTCCACCCCTGCACTGTTATGGTCAGAGCCTTCGTAGCAATGCATTAAGCCTCTCGGTGTCTGGGCCTGTCTACTTCCACTCCACTGGGAGCCAGAGAGTGGGAGCACGGCATATTCATTCCTGCATCCCCAGAGCCTGGAGTGCTTTTTGGCCCCTGGTAGTTTAATGTTTGTTGAATGAATGATTCATGTTGTTGATAATCTACTAGGTGCCAAACATCCCTTCCCCTTGCTCCTGACTGTTCATGTTCCCCTTCTCTACTGGTTTGCTTCCTTCAGCCTGTAAAGAAGTTAAAAGAAATCTCTCGCCCTGCTGTCCTATGTAGTTCTTGCCATATTTTTGTCCTAACACAGGTGAATTTCTCATAAGGAAGCCCTGTCTACACCATTGACATTTCCTGATGGCCCACTCATGATTCCCTGCCACCTGGCTTGAGTTCAGCTGCAGCCCTGCTGGGCATGGCTTATGCTGCTCGCCTGGGTTCACAGCCTCCATCCTGAATCCCTGAATCACTCATCCCAACCCCCAACTTTACTCCCCATCTGCCTCTGCCTCACTCACCCAGCTGTCTTCCCGTCTGTGGCCTCACCTTACCCTTGGTCCAGCAGCTGGGCATGAATTCTTAGTCTTTCACTTTGTTCCTTGTGCTTCCCCGGGGCAAATATCCCACCCATGGGAGGCCAGTCTGTTTGGTGTGACCCCATAAACAGGCTCCTCTAAGCTGCCCAACCCTGAAAACAGGACACTGGAGCTCTGCCCTAAGGCTGTGCTCCCCAAGAGCCCCTCTGATTCCTACTTCAACAAAGTAAGGCCCATTTCCAGGACACTGGCACTCACATCTCTGCAGGATTGGGTGCTATTAGCCTCTCTCTCCTGACCAACCCTATGATAAGGGTAGCCATGGAGCAATAAGCGAGAGGTACTGGCATGAGTTTATTTTATTTTATTTATTTATTTTTGAGATGGAGTCTCTTCCTGTCACCTACGCTGGAGTAGAGTGGCGTGATCTTGGCTCACTGCAACCTCCGTCTCCCAGGTTCAAGCGATTCTCCTGCCTCAGCCTCCCAAATAGCTGGGACTACAGGAGTGCACCACCACACCCAGCTAAGTTTTTTGGTATTTTTTTTAGTAGAGATGGGGTTTCACCATCTTGGCCAGGCTGGTCTCGAACTCCTGACCTCAAGTGATCTGCCCGCCTCAGCCTCCCAAAGTGCTGGGATTACAGGCATGAGCCACAGAGCCCCCGTGACATGAGTTTATTTAGGTGTGTCTTAGGTGCGGTACTCCGTTCTGGGACACAGCAAGAGAGTATGGACCACTTACTTCTCACAAGAAACCCAGCTCTATGGACAGATAATAAATCCAGAAAAAAAAAAAGCCCTGGCCTACTCCAGAATGTATTCATTCTGTCTTCATAGAATGTATCAACTTTCAAAGTGTACATACCTTTTAACACTTTCACCCAGCAATTCCAATTCTAGAATTCTACTCCATAGAAATACACATATCCATAAAGGTATGCGCACAAAGATATTCTGTTATAGTGAAATGTTTGGAATAACCTACTTGTCCATTGGGTTATATAAATTGAGCTAAATACATGCAATGAAATACTGGGCAGCCATTAAAACAATGAGGTAGATCTATGTGTCATAATGGGAAGAGATTTCCAAGATACAATGTAAATCAGGGGTTATCAAACTAAGCACCATAAGCTGAATCCAGCCTGCCACCTGTTTTTAAATAGCCTATAAGCTAAGAATGGTTTCCCCATTTTCGAATGGTTGAAATAAAAAGAAGAACAATATTTCATGACCCATGAAAATTACATGAAATCTAAATCTCAATGCCCACAAATAAAGTTTTATTGGAACACAGCCATGTCCATTCATTCCCATATGGTCTACAGCTGCTTTTACACTGCAACAGCAGAGTTCAATGTATGTGGCAGAGACCATGTGGTTCACAAATGCAGAAATATTCGCTTTCCAGCCCTTCACAGAAAGAGTTTGCCAGTCTCTCTGCTCTCCAGTCTTGGTGAGAAGATACAGCAAGAAGTTGGCCATCTGCAACCAGTAAGAAGAACTTCACCAGAACCCGACCATGCTGGCATCTGACCTCAGCCTTCCAGCCTCCAGAGCTGGGAGAGATACCTTTCTGTTGTTTATAAGCCAAAAAAAATACAGAAAGAAAAAGAAAAGAGGCCTCACCCTAAACTGTTAACAATGTTTCCCTATGAAAGAGGAGCAGAACTGGAGAGGGGTAGATAAGAGATGTTTTATTATTTATGCCTATATTTGTTTCATTTGGATACTGAATATATATATATATTTATATTCTTATTTGTGGTAGCTATATTCTATAAAATTAGCACAAGCACTGGAATAGCAAATACTGAACCATTGCTTCCGGGGGAAATACAAGGGTGGGCTCCTGTGAGCCTCTGGTCACAACATTTTGTCAACGGATCAATATATAACCTTGTTTCAGTGTGTTTCTGTTTAAACACATCTTACTTTCTGTAAGACACATCACAGCCTTCTTTGGCGCAGGAACACAGACAGCTCGTCAGTGCTGTGTTTAGGGGCCATTTTAAACAGTGAAGTCACCAACGAACAGCACAAAAATGTGAAAAATGTGGCACTGAATAGACCACAGAAAGAACTCTTATTTACCGTTTGAGAGCTGGAACAGAAAGGAGAGTTTCACCTTGTTTGTCCCCAGCTGGAAATGCACCCACCGGTTGGGTGACTCAAATTTTTCATTCCTCTGCCCATGTCTGAGAATGACTGCAAAAGCACCATGTGTGCTGATTTGGGGGTTACAAATACATTTTTGTGAGTAGCCAAATTTGCCAGTATGGAATTATCAAATAATGAGGATCAAGTGTACATTTGTATATGACACACACACACACACAGTTTTTATACTTAATAAATAAAAATATGTATAACGTTTGCCCTTGACCATGCACAGAGCTGCCTCCAAAGTTGTCTTTTGGGCAGCATGCAGAGGGTCTCTAACCAACGCCTCTGACAGGCAGACATGATCGAAATGTTCATTTTTACATGAGTGAGTCAACCTTTCAACAAGACCTCCATAAGGCAGAGACAGCAGCAAAGCAGAGAACATGTTCAGCCTTCTTCACACAGCTTCCTATCATCCAACGGTTGACTTCTTGGGTGTCTATGAACACTTTCTGCAAAGCCACATGGCCATCTGTGGGGCACGAGAATGCCGGCCACACACACAGGCCAGCCAGAGGCATGTGATGAAAAGCTTGCCTGTCCTCACTACGGCATCCATTTCTTCATTCCTACCACTCATTAATTCATACCATTCATTCGCACAGCCAATGCATTCATTCTCCTCCTGCATTCTCTCCATCAACCCTTTACCAGGGCATGTTTGAGAGGCATGGTGGCTTGTCTGCTTTGTTCTTCCCTCCCCTGACACCACAGCCTTCCAAGGCTGAGTTGGAGCCATGACCATTATTTGATCAGCGTGACAGGAATGAGTTCCTGAATGGACACCCGACTAGCCACGTCACGAGAGTCTGCTGGCATAAAATGAGCAGTTCGAGTGGGATCCTGGCCAGTGGATGATGTGAACCCCCCACTCTCCACTCAGCTTCCCAACCTTCTCCCAGAGCTGCCAGCCCCACCAAGGGGACAGGCACGGCTGGATGGGAAACAGCACCAGACAGCACGGGGTGAAGGGAGCCTGCAAGGCTGCCAGAGAGAGGGTTTTGCGCTCCAGGCAATATTGTTTCCAGGTTGAGATGCCACTATTAGCTCTTCTTCTAAAATGAAAAATTTAAATTCAGCACCACACATAGCACCAAATTATATAATTCGTCTATACTGTCTAACAGGTTTTTAATATCTTAGGCTTGTCTCCACCTGGCTTTTCAAGAGTCCTGTGAGTTGAACGGCATCTTCCTACCACCCCCACCCTCCCGTGGAGCTTATAGAATAGGTAAAAGGGACAGAGGAAAAATCAGAACCGTTCATCAGGTACAGCTGGAACTGAGCTCAAGGCAATAAAACATGAAAAAAGACACACTCAGACCCACATTAAATTAACTCTCATCCTGATCTGAAGGCATCAGAAGAATACTCAGACCATGGAGGTAAGGATATGGCCAGGTCCTCCCAGTGAACTGGACCCGCCCGGGCCCCTGCCCGAGCTTGGGGCTCATACAAAGCTCTGTTGCCATCTTGTGGTCTGCAGGGGTGAGCTTCTGAGCTCTGCAACTTCAGGCTTTTCTCAGCAGGCTCCTCAGGGCTCTGGGAAACATGGCCCTTCCCTAGGCTGCTAGACATGTCTCCTGGGAGACTGGGCCCTGTGTAGCTGGAGCACAGTCTTCTCTGGGCCCCTGTTCCTCTGTCAAACTTCAGGTTTGTCCTGGCCTCACCTCCCAACCCTCTACGATCCCTTCCAGCTCTTACATGCTATGTATGTAGTCACTATTTTGTTTAAGGCACTGTGGGGAACCAGGAGCAGCTTCTCCCTGCAGGGCACTGGGCATGGGATGTGTTCTGAACCGGCCTGAGTGGTGAGAAACCCCGTCACCCTTCCTCAGGGTATTTCCCAGTTCCTCTGTTTTAATGAGCAAGGGGGCCTGCAGAGGAAAACAGCTTTTTGTGCCTTGCCTCCATACATTAAGATAGAATACATCCTTTCCACATGTGGCCAGAGGGCCCAGGCACAGAAGGCCTGGGTTGGAGAGGGGGAGAAGAAGAGAAAGAGAGAGAGAAAAGAGAGAGAGGGAGGGAGGGA
>NW_016806838.1:2321607-2328407 GCF_001698545.2 Rhinopithecus bieti
AGAAAGAGGGAGGGAGGGAGGGAGAGAGGGTGAGAGGGAGGGAGAGAGGGATGTGCTGCACGTGTGTTTCTGGGCATGCATGCTTCTGTGTCTTTTTTCCATACTAAAAGAGACAGGCTACAGACAAAACCTGAAGAAGGAGGGAGGTGGACAGAGGAGTTCCTGGGCTGCTGGCCTCAGAGGAAGCTGAAGTGCTGCCTTATCTTCATGAAAAGTGAGACCAGGCCTTGGGAAATGATCAGTTCCACTTCCCAAGGGCTCCCTCAGGATTGAAATCTGCAGCCTCCAGGCCACGGTTTCAGCTCCAGGTGAAACTCATATTGTCTGTGACAGTAGAGTACAGAAGCCCACTGTGTCTCCCCGGCACCCCAGCAGACCCTGTTCTTTCTAGAATACCCCTGCTCACCCACCCCTCTGGTCTGCCCCGGGCCTGGCGGACAGGCTGCAACCCCATCCTCAACCTTCCTGTCTCAGGCTCCAGCCAGGCAGGCTTCACCCCTCTGACTGTCCCTGACCAGCTGCCCTGGGGCTCCTGGAGAGACCTGGCACACAAGCTCAGATGGGCTTCAATATGTGCCACCTTTCAGATCCAGGAAGTCCAGCCCCGATATGTCAAGCGGGGCAGTGATTGATAACCCCGGGAAAATCTGTTTTTCATATTTTTCAGAGGAAATGTTGCCAAGACCAACCTGGAACAGGGTGAGATGGGAGGAGAGGGAGAGGGTACCAAGGGGCTGGAGTTGTCACCATTCCTCTCTGGGGGAAAACAAGCCCAATCTGGCTAACCTGGCAGGTCTCTAGGAACACTGAAAATAGTGCATGACATTTCTCCTTGTGAAGGATAAGGCAGGATTACTACGTCCATTTTACAGGAGAGAAAACTGAGGCATGAGGTATTTATAGGCATATATTTTATACATACATACATATATGTCTATTTTGCCTTTTTACTATTCCATCGTCTTCCATGATTCCCAACAGCTCTGTGAGACAGAAAGGCCAGGCTGACAGTCTCCCAGCCCACGATGGAGGCTCTGCTACAACAGGGCTCTCTTGTTTCTGGATGGAAAAACTGTTAGTTGTTTGACTGCTTTCATTTCCAACCCACCTTCCCCCACTTTCCTAGCAGAGTCCATTCTGGGCCCGACCCTCCTATGTGACACCTGTGCCTCAGGGTAATCCAGTCCCAGCAGTTAGAGTGACTCAAACCTCCTTGCTTGGGTTGGGTTCAGAACTCCGGGCAAGCCAAGCAGTAGAGGATGTTAGCCTAGCGGCTCCAACTGTCCAGTTCGTGGCTTAAGTGGACCCATTCAGACCAAAAGGAAAAAGGTTTCCCCTCTTTCTCCCTGGACATGACCAAAGAAGCAACTGCCTGAGTTGCTGCCAGCAGCTATCTTGCAGCCATGAGGGAAGTCAGCCTAAGGACAAAGAACTAGAAGAGGGCAGAGCAAACAAGGTCACAAGAAAACAGAATTGGCACCCAGATCAAACCCTACCTGAAACCCTAACTCTGAGCTACTTTGAGATGATATAATGCACTCTTTACGATTTTAGTCAGTTTGCATTGACTTTTCTCTTTCTTGTATCTAAAAGCATCCTAATGGGCACATTTGGATGGATGCACCTTTCCCCACTTCTGCTGTAAGAATTCCCTTTGCCTTCCTCTAGTCGCTGTCAGAGCCAAGTCAGCACACATTAAACGGGCCAGGGCAGACTAAATGTGTCCTCTGGACACTGCAAATGTCTCTTGTGGTATCTTAAGACTTTAAAAACTGTGCAGGGAGCTGTGGCTTAGCTCAGTCCTGCTTCCCATTAGGATAAACACACCCCTCAGTGTAGGGACCCATGTACAGCTCCAGAAATAGCCTGCCCACCAGAGAAAATGCACTTTATTTGACAGGCTCCCCACAGCCATGTCATTATCATATAATCTCTTTTATCCACCCCTTTCCCCTGCCTGGAACTCAAATTGCATCTTTAAAATGTCTAAGTAGCAGTTTGGTGATCTTCAGCGATGCTATACTTGATTCTGAGCTGGGAAAATCAACGTCAAAGGAGAAGTCTGGGTGAGGGGCAAGAGGAGTTTTACATCCAGTTATTTTTCTGTGAAGAAAGATGAGTTGAAAATATGTCACAATGTATGTTTCAATGTCCACGGTTCCGCTTTCAACCTTGAAATCCACCACCACAGACCTGGCCTGAGCACCTACTGTGCGCGATGTTTTGCCCTTAGCACTAGGTGGTGATTCTCACTTCTGGCTTCCTTCTCACAGGGCTGGCACAGCTCTGCAGAAGCATAGATCCCCCAGGGCTCCAGGAGAAATCAGGCAAGAGGCAAAGAGGCAGACCCAGGAAAGAAGGAGTGAAGGAATCTGAAAAAGCTACCTGCTAAGGGACAGCATCAGAATATTGGGGAGGGGGCGGGAGAGCTGCTCAGGGCGGTTAAAGACAGTGTCAGAGTGAAACAAGGAAAGCGCTTTAGAGGAAACAGGAAGTACAGCCCCCCCACACACACACACGCACACACACGCACATGGGCACACACGTACATGGACACGCGCGCACACACACGGGGATGCTGAGGGCTGAAGACTTCTGGGCTCACTATGTGGGAGGCTGGTGAGCTCCACTTAACCAGGGCTAACTCTTGCAGCAAAACTGGGAAGCAGGCGGGGTTTGTCTCCTGTGCCCTGCCCACCACCTCCCGCCTCACGCCCTGCTTGGGTGGAGCCTCCCCCCAAGGGGAGGTCTTCCTCTTTCCAGTACTGAAGACCTGCTCTAGATCCCTTCTAGGCTGAGTGACAGGCCCCAGCTCCACGTGCTGAGGGGAGGATCGGAGAGGCAGCCTGGGAGTGGGGGACTGGGGTGGCTTTCTAAAAGGAAACAAAGCCTTGCTTGTGCCAAGTCCATTTCCAACAGCACACAGGAGGCAGCTTTGGTGGGAGGCCAGAGCACAAGGCCCTCTCCTACCCTGAGCACCCGCCCGTACCAGCCTCTGTGCTCACACTGCCTCCTTGCAGCCTCACGAGGACTGCACATCAAGGAGGTCATTGGCTCCGATTTCAAGATGAGAAAACTGAGACTGAGAGAGGTCAGCAGCATTCTACTTTAGGCCTTTCTCCCCCTCAAGACCTGCTTTATTCCTCTACCTGGCCTGCTTAGGTGAGGTGGAGTGGACTCTGACCTCACGCAGGCTTTGCTTTCCTTACCACCTCTTAAACCAACCCAATAAAGCAAATAACGGCGTAAATCTCACAATAGGCGAAATTGGGCAGAGGTGGGTATTTGCAGGCCTAAAAATCAACCTTTTCTCTTCCTGCAAGTTGCTCCTGATCAATGCTGGTCAGCATTGGCCATCCCAGGAGAAAAAGCAATATGGAACTTTCTGGAAACTCACTAAATTCCTGAGTTCACAGGGGATTGTTGGAGTACCCCAAACTTCCACACTTCATCGCCTGTCATTGTTTCTCTTCTAGGGTGGCAACTACTGTATCCTCCTGCCCGCTATCAGACCCACTGCGCTTCTCCTCATCTCATCGGAGCCTCCTTGTTCTTTCCTTCCCAGAATCCCCACCCTCATGCACACACGTGCACACACAAGCACACACAAGCACACTGACACACCCACAGCACATGCATGCACACACACGCACGCTTACACACCCACACACGAACACACTTGAGCACACTCACACACACATGCACACACACACAAGCACACTCACACCCACATGCACACACAAAGCACACACACATACACACGCACACATGTACACACACCCACATGCACACACACGCACATGCACACACAAGCACACACACCCGCATGCACACACACATGCACACACAAGCACACTCACACACCTACATGCACACACACACACGCACATGCACGTACCCACATGCATGCACCTACAAGCACACTCACGCACACACAAGCACACACCCACATGCACACACATAAAGGACACACAAGCACACACATGTACACACAAGCACACACACATGCACACACACACCCACATGCACACATACAAGCACACTCACCCACAAACGCGCACACACACAATCAGTTCCTTTCAAAACCAAAACATACGAATTTATATAATTCTATTTTCTTCTAGAATTCTGAAGTATTAAGACAAAGGTCATTATGCCTACACTTTTGGTTGAGGAAAATTTCAATCATCAAAATAAAGTAACAGAGAAGCAGAGCAGATCTGTTTCTAATGAAGAAAGTTTGGGGAAAGGCAGCTTGCGCAGGCACGTGTGTGTCCTGGGTGGTTTACGCTGGTGTGCGTGTGGCGGTGGGTTGTTCCTCCCACCCAAGTGCGTGTCCTCGTGCAGCTTGGTGTGTCTCAGCTTGTGTGCCGGGGGACCTAGCAGCACTGAAGCCCCTTGTCCAGTCAGAATCTGGCAGCAGAAAATCTGCGTTTAATTGCAAATGTTGTAAAAATAATCACACAGAAGACCAAGCTAGCGTTGAAACTATGCGTCCTTGACTTAGTGCCTGAGTGTGGACATCCTTCTACTGAAATGCTTATAAAGCTGCAAGCCATAAGTCAAAATTTCTTCAAGAACATGTCTTCTCTTGTTAGGATGATTTTACTTCTCAGGGTGTTCCCAGCCTTTTCTGGGAAAAGGAGATGGGGGAGGCCATGGAGATGGGGGATTTATAGGGTGAAGGCACGGGATGGGAGGCCTCCTTAGATCTGTCTTAAAGATGTCTTTGTTTTTAATTATCCATGTCTTGAACTACAGTGAAATCGGCCTCACTCTTGCGTTTTAAACTCAGATAAAATACTCTGCGTTGCAGCCTTCTCTCTACCTCCCAGACAGTGGCCTTTCCCCCATTTGAAGATTATTTATTGCTTCTCAACCACCTTTCATCCTGCTAAATGATTCTCCGTGCTTAGTGCACAAAACAGCCCAGCGGGATTTTATTTCTCTGAGTGCTGGGATCTGTCCTCTCACCTCTTCCCAGGGAACACTCTGGGCTCAAAAACCCGCGTTGCATTCACCCTCCCAGGCCAGCTCCGTGTCGTTGGCTTCTCCCGACACAGGCCCAGAGAGTACCCTGGTCATAGAGTTGCCTCTGGGCCTGCATGACTATACTTTCAAAAGGGGGAAAAAATAAACTGCTTTTAGAAGCTTGCTGAGAAGGAGCTCAGTCTGCAATACCTCCCTTCCCAACTCCCCACCCTCCAGGGCATCCAGTAGGTGGTCACCCTTGTGGACTTTAAAATGCAGATTTAGCCTAAGTGGGCTGATGCCAACCTCTCTTGGCTCCCCACCCAGGTCCAAAATAAATTCACACCTCCTCATTTCTGTCCTATTAATCAGTCCCTCCCAGGGAAAAACAAGTCCGTCAATGCTGGCCAGTTAGATGGAACCACAGAGTACATGTTTTCAGATATTTTAAAATTAATTTTATTTCCTGCTCATATTTTTAATTTTGCTTCCGTTACCAGAATGCAACTGCGCTGTACCTCTTGTTAAGGAAAACTGTAAATTCTATAGTTAGACTTTCTTTTTCCGCTCAGGAACTGAAGGTTCTATTTGCGGACTCCATGGCCCTACCTCTGAGGCTGGGATCTGGGGAGAGAGGTGACCCCACCCCTCCCAGCCCCCTCCTCCTTCAGGTTCTCATTTGCAGCTCCACACCACCCCCACTCCGGACTTTCTCTCTAATTTCCTGCCCCACTCCTGGCCCAGCTTGGCTGTGCGTGGGGGGCCCTGCCGGCTCTCCCTGGCATTGGGGGTGGAGGCAGTGCCTGGGCGCCTGGTGTCAGCCTTGCTCTCAGCTGTGCCACTCCCTTGCTCTCGCTTCCAGTCCTAGCCCTCTCCTTCTGCTCCTGAGCCTCTGTAAAAGACAAAAATGCCAAAAGAGTAGGTCAAAAATGTTTCAAAGAAACTTTTAAATGCCCTCATAACATAATTAGAACCTAAAAATAGCAAATACTCACTAGAGCTTACCAAGGGCCAGACACAGTCCTAAGTGTTTTCCAGACATCATTCATTTCCCACTCATAGCTGTCTTGTGAGGTGGACACTATGATTCCATTTTGCAAGGGGACTGAGGCACCGAGACTGAAGCTTGCCTGACAGCATCCAGCTAGAAAGGGGGAGAACTGGGATTTGAACGCAGGCAGCTCCGAACATTGACACCATTCGACCTTGCTGGTAGAAAAGCAGATTTTATCATTTGTAGTAGTGCAGTCGTATTTCACTTATCAAGAAGTCTACAAGTGGACAATCTCAACTATTCAGACCTCAATCAAGAACTGAAAACACAAGTAAGAGGATCCTTTGAGAGACTAAAGTATAAGAGGTGTCAAAAAATTCATATCCAAAGGCTCCTGAGGAAAACCTCTCCAGCCTTCCCACAAGATTCTGAGACTGGTTCTTCCTGAGGACATACAGTTCTAACACACTTGGTAAGTGGGCTTCCTGCCACAGCCTCTTAGAAACAACAAACTGGAAAGAAATTCTTATTAACCTTTTCATATCAATCTCAAAGAAATGCATAAGTTAAACCATGGGACCATGCCCAGCCATATTTGCAGCCAATACAGATGTTGTTGGTGACGAATTTAAAATTAGCAAGGGGAAGTGCTTATGTTATCATTATAACTAAAAAGAAGCAGGGTGCAAAATTATATCTACGGTGTAACTTCAACATGTGCAATAAACACACAATACTCAAAACTGAAAAATGAGATAAAATGGAAATATATCAAAAAGTAGTTTTCTCAAGGTGTCAGGGGTGACTGTTTTCTTCCTATTTTTTTTTTTTTTTT
>NW_016806838.1:2329024-2399332 GCF_001698545.2 Rhinopithecus bieti
ACAAGCACACGCACACACAAGCACACACCCACATGCACACACATAAAGGACACACAAGCACACACATGTACACACAAGCACACACACATGCACACACACACCCACATGCACACATACAAGCACACTCACCCACAAACGCGCACACACACAATCAGTTCCTTTCAAAACCAAAACATACGAATTTATATAATTCTATTTTCTTCTAGAATTCTGAAGTATTAAGACAAAGGTCATTATGCCTACACTTTTGGTTGAGGAAAATTTCAATCATCAAAATAAAGTAACAGAGAAGCAGAGCAGATCTGTTTCTAATGAAGAAAGTTTGGGGAAAGGCAGCTTGCGCAGGCACGTGTGTGTCCTGGGTGGTTTACGCTGGTGTGCGTGTGGCGGTGGGTTGTTCCTCCCACCCAAGTGCGTGTCCTCGTGCAGCTTGGTGTGTCTCAGCTTGTGTGCCGGGGACCTAGCAGCACTGAAGCCCCTTGTCCAGTCAGAATCTGGCAGCAGAAAATCTGCGTTTAATTGCAAATGTTGTAAAATAATCACACAGAAGACCAAGCTAGCGTTGAAACTATGCGTCCTTGACTTAGTGCCTGAGTGTGGACATCCTTCTACTGAAATGCTTATAAAGCTGCAAGCCATAAGTCAAAATTTCTTCAAGAACATGTCTTCTCTTGTTAGGATGATTTTACTTCTCAGGGTGTTCCCAGCCTTTTCTGGGAAAAGGAGATGGGGAGGCCATGGAGATGGGGATTTATAGGGTGAAGGCACGGGATGGGAGGCCTCCTTAGATCTGTCTTAAAGATGTCTTTGTTTTAATTATCCATGTCTTGAACTACAGTGAAATCGGCCTCACTCTTGCGTTTTAAACTCAGATAAAATACTCTGCGTTGCAGCCTTCTCTCTACCTCCCAGACAGTGGCCTTTCCCCATTTGAAGATTATTTATTGCTTCTCAACCACCTTTCATCCTGCTAAATGATTCTCCGTGCTTAGTGCACAAAACAGCCCAGCGGGATTTTATTTCTCTGAGTGCTGGGATCTGTCCTCTCACCTCTTCCCAGGGAACACTCTGGGCTCAAAACCCGCGTTGCATTCACCCTCCCAGGCCAGCTCCGTGTCGTTGGCTTCTCCCGACACAGGCCCAGAGAGTACCCTGGTCATAGAGTTGCCTCTGGGCCTGCATGACTATACTTTCAAAAGGGGAAAAAATAAACTGCTTTTAGAAGCTTGCTGAGAAGGAGCTCAGTCTGCAATACCTCCCTTCCCAACTCCCCACCCTCCAGGGCATCCAGTAGGTGGTCACCCTTGTGGACTTTAAAATGCAGATTTAGCCTAAGTGGGCTGATGCCAACCTCTCTTGGCTCCCCACCCAGGTCCAAAATAAATTCACACCTCCTCATTTCTGTCCTATTAATCAGTCCCTCCCAGGGAAAACAAGTCCGTCAATGCTGGCCAGTTAGATGGAACCACAGAGTACATGTTTTCAGATATTTTAAATTAATTTTATTTCCTGCTCATATTTTAATTTTGCTTCCGTTACCAGAATGCAACTGCGCTGTACCTCTTGTTAAGGAAAACTGTAAATTCTATAGTTAGACTTTCTTTTCCGCTCAGGAACTGAAGGTTCTATTTGCGGACTCCATGGCCCTACCTCTGAGGCTGGGATCTGGGGAGAGAGGTGACCCCACCCCTCCCAGCCCCTCCTCCTTCAGGTTCTCATTTGCAGCTCCACACCACCCCACTCCGGACTTTCTCTCTAATTTCCTGCCCCACTCCTGGCCCAGCTTGGCTGTGCGTGGGGGGCCCTGCCGGCTCTCCCTGGCATTGGGGTGGAGGCAGTGCCTGGGCGCCTGGTGTCAGCCTTGCTCTCAGCTGTGCCACTCCCTTGCTCTCGCTTCCAGTCCTAGCCCTCTCCTTCTGCTCCTGAGCCTCTGTAAAAGACAAAATGCCAAAAGAGTAGGTCAAAATGTTTCAAAGAAACTTTTAAATGCCCTCATAACATAATTAGAACCTAAAATAGCAAATACTCACTAGAGCTTACCAAGGGCCAGACACAGTCCTAAGTGTTTTCCAGACATCATTCATTTCCCACTCATAGCTGTCTTGTGAGGTGGACACTATGATTCCATTTTGCAAGGGGACTGAGGCACCGAGACTGAAGCTTGCCTGACAGCATCCAGCTAGAAAGGGGAGAACTGGGATTTGAACGCAGGCAGCTCCGAACATTGACACCATTCGACCTTGCTGGTAGAAAAGCAGATTTTATCATTTGTAGTAGTGCAGTCGTATTTCACTTATCAAGAAGTCTACAAGTGGACAATCTCAACTATTCAGACCTCAATCAAGAACTGAAAACACAAGTAAGAGGATCCTTTGAGAGACTAAAGTATAAGAGGTGTCAAAAAATTCATATCCAAAGGCTCCTGAGGAAAACCTCTCCAGCCTTCCCACAAGATTCTGAGACTGGTTCTTCCTGAGGACATACAGTTCTAACACACTTGGTAAGTGGGCTTCCTGCCACAGCCTCTTAGAAACAACAAACTGGAAAGAAATTCTTATTAACCTTTTCATATCAATCTCAAAGAAATGCATAAGTTAAACCATGGGACCATGCCCAGCCATATTTGCAGCCAATACAGATGTTGTTGGTGACGAATTTAAAATTAGCAAGGGGAAGTGCTTATGTTATCATTATAACTAAAAGAAGCAGGGTGCAAAATTATATCTACGGTGTAACTTCAACATGTGCAATAAACACACAATACTCAAAACTGAAAATGAGATAAAATGGAAATATATCAAAAGTAGTTTTCGCAAGGTGTCGTCAGGGTGACTGTTTTCTGTCCTATTTTTTTTTTTTTTGTTGTTTGTTTTCTTTTTGTTCTTTTTTCAAATTTTCTGTAATGAGCATTTTTTTTTTTTTTTTTTTTTGAGACGGAGTTTGCTCTGCACCCAGGCTGGGAGTGCATGCGGCTCTCAGTCATGCAAGCTCCGCCTCCCGGGTTCACGCCATTTCCTGTCTCAGTGCCTCGCCGAGTAGCTGGGACTGACAAGGCGCGCCCACTTCGTTCCGCGCCCGGTCTAGTGTTTTTGTATTTTTTAGTACGAGACGGGGTTTCACCGTATTTAGCCAGGATGGTCTCGATCTCCTGACTCATGATCCGCGCCGTCTCGGCCTCCAAATTGGCTGGACAGGCTTGAGCCACCGCGCCCGGCCTGTAATGAGCATTTTATAGAGAAAAGTTCCCAATAAACTTTAAAAAGAGAAATAAGAGGAAGAGAGAAAGAATAAAAAGGAGGAAGGGAGGGAGAAAAGGAGGGAGGGTCACTAAGTCAGGTGCAAGCCAGCCATGCAACTGGTGACAAGGGAGAGGAAGAGAAACTATTTAATTCATGCCCAAGAAATCAAAATGCCTAACAGTCCAGGGGCCATTTCCTGGAAGGGCAAATTGCTCTTCATAAATCAATCTCTGAATATATCACCATGTAATCAACTGACGATTAAAATAATAATCGCTATTAACTAACCATGTTCCTCTTTCCAGGCCAGACCTTTGTTTACGTAATCACAGGGACCTTGTGAGGGAGATATGCTTTTCCTCAGTTTACCCATGAAAACCTGAGGCAGGACAATTGATATTAGTTAAGATGAAGGTTTGGCTCTGTTCATGATACCCAGCTAAGAGGGCTGAGAAGCAAGAAACAAAGTATCTATTCCCATCTAAAATGGTTAAAATGGGCCAGGTGCAGTGGCTTATGCCTGTAATCCCAGCACTATGGGAGGTCAAAGCAGGCAAATCACTTGAGGTCAGGAGTTCAAGACAGCCTGAACAGTATGGTGAAATCCTGGCTATACTAAAACTACAAAAATTAGCTAGACGTGGTGGCAAATGCCTGCAACCTCAGCTACTTGGGAGGCTGAGGCATGAGAATCACTTGAACCCAGGAGGCAGAGGTTGCAGTGAGCTGAGATCACGCCACTTCACTCCAGCCTAGGTGACAGAGTGAGACTTTGTTTCAAAATAAATACACAAATAAAATTGTTCAAATGATTAAAAATATTTTATTATTTAAAGGGTAAAATTCAGGTGTGTGGAAAAACTACTTAGCTAGCACACCCTATGGGGGTAGGTGGTGAATAAGTGACGAAAGTCCATGTTACATTCCTTAGAACCTCAGCAGACACACGCCACGGGGATCTTGAGGGGCTGGGATGGCCTCTGCCTTACCCTGCTGGCTGAATAGGCCCTGCCTGCAGGCATCTTAAAGAGGTACATTCCCTTCTGGAGCCTAAAGTCTTAGAAGTGTGGATTTGGTCTAATATTGTCCTCTTTTGTCCCCTTCCTTCCCTCTAAGGAAAAAAGGAGGGAAGGAAGGGGAGAGAAGTTTCTGTGACCCTGTGGGCCCACCATGCTACTACACAGCCTGGTTGCTGAGGGAGCCCCAGGCAGGCAGCCAAGACCTCCATTGAAGTATATATGTTCTCCAGGAGGGCTGGATGCTCTCCTGTTAGCTCTTGAGCAATGACCAGGGAGTGAAACGTGGGAGAGATACAGTTCAATGAATGAAAGAGCCTTTGAATCCTTTCCTTAGAGGCATAGTTAATTTAAAATAAAGTTGTTGTATTCACAGCATCATAACATTTAAGCTCTGAAAGGCACCTTCACCATCACCTAGTTTCTGGTCCAATTTCCTTTGTTTGTTTACACATAAGGAAACTGAGTCCCAGAGAGGGGAACTGATTTACCCAGGGTCACGTTGCAAGTCTGTGGCTGAGCCTGAACCACTCATCACTTTCCTAAATTCTTGCTGGATCAAGCTCATTTTGGCAGTGGGAACCTACAACCATACAGTGTAGAACCACACAGTGTGTCTTCCAGAGACTGCTCGGTGCTGCTGCCAGGGAGAGAGCACTGTTCTTCTCAGATCATTTATTGAAAATTCTTCATGACGTGGATTCCCAGGCCACATCTCCCTGCCCCTTCCACCTGGGATGGGTTGAGATAGTGTTTACAAAATGACCACCATGCAAAACCCAAACCAGAGCAGATCTCAACCCTCAGCTAAACCTAATCTGTACCCAACCCCAAATATCAAACTTTTCACTGAAACACAAAAGGAACTGAAGTCTTTCATAAAAATTGATAGTGAAGAATGAAGCACCCGGCACGTGACAGTCACACAAGAAATGTTTACTGGGTGAGCAAATGAATTTCTCAGGTTGTTGTCTCTGAAGTGAGCAACCTTAGCCTCCATGGATGGTCTCAAGAGGAGACGCAAACCCACCACAATCACACGCAAGTTTGCAAGGACACTCCATGCACAGGTGCTGTTTGGGGAGGAGTCCACCAGAACCAAATGGATATGCATTCAACACAGCTGAAGCAGAACAGGACCCAGCAGATCACAACATTGTCTGACCCCAGGAAGGTTGAACTCTTGGCTATTAGTGATGTGGATAGAGAGGAGTGGAGTGAAGAAGCATCTCCCCTGGAAGAAAGAAGCTAGAAGATAGTGGTTAACTACTCCCAGATGTGCACCTCCCATCCCAGCCTCCACAGCTGGGTGGAGGCTGGGATCCCTAGAGGGTCAGAGACACCAAAGAGTCCTTCATAACAAAGGTAAGGACTGAAGACAGGTAGATTGTCAATGTCTTCCATGTTTTATGTAAATGAATGAACTGTGCTTTGTGTTATAGAAGTGATACTGAATTGGAAGCCCATATTTGAAGAACAGAACACGAACTGGCTTTTTATCAGAGGTGCAGCATTTTAGGAATCTGGCAGCTAAGTTACATTCAGGTGAAGGCAAACACCAGCAGACAGATATTCATGCACTTGTGTCAACTGTCGGGATGGGTACCCTGGGAATACCAATATGTCCTTTAAGAACAAAATTTAACTCACCTTTTATTTTCCAACTCAAATATCCTTCCTTTCACTGAACCTACCTGATTATTTCATACCCCCATGGTGGAAATAATGTCCTCCTCTGAACTGGGACGAAAAAAAAAAACATAGCCATTTGTCTGCTATAACATTGAATCATTTCTAATTTTCATTATGGTTTTTGATGCCTGTGAGCAGTTTGGGGAAAGTTCTCCTATCTGACTTTTCCTTGACATCCTGGCCCCCCACAAAGCACCCGGCACGTGACAGTCACACAAGAAATGTTTACTGGGTGAGCAAATGAATTTCTCAGGTTGTTGTCTCTGAAGTGAGCAACCTTAGCCTCCATGGATGGTCTCAAGAGGAGACGCAAACCCACCACAATCACACGCAAGTTTGCAAGGACACTCCATACACAGGTGCTGTTTGGGGAGGAGTCCACAGATTGTATCAGATTTCTGGAGGGATCCAGTTCCCCAAAAGGTTAAGAACCACAGCTCTGGAACTGGGGAGACAGTCCAGATGAGCCAGTCTCTGTGACAGCTTTGGACTTCCACCCCCAGGGATGCCTGGTGGTGAGCTCCTAGAAGCTGGAAGATAGGCCATGCCTGCACTCTGTCCCTCTCTCCTTGGCTCACTCAACAATCATAGCATCAATAAATGCAACCATTTTTCAGGACCTATAGGGTCTGCTAGTATTTGCTATATTGCAAATGAAGAACCAAGCCTCAAAGAGGAAGGTGTCACTGATGTTACAGAGCCAGTAAGTGCAGGGCTGGATTCTGAACCCAGGCCTTACTTCAGAGTCCTTATAGCTCTTCTTCTGAGGCAGCTCATCAAACCCATGCAAGTAAGACTCCAAGTAGTGTCCCGGATGACAGGGGCTTCCAGTGAAGAACCCCTAGAGTCTCACCTATATAAAGTGTGTGTGTGTCTGTGTGTGCACGTGTGTAATAACGGATGGACAGATGGATGGATCACTGGGTGGAAAAGGAGAGAAGGGACTCCTGCCTTTAGCTTCTTCTAGATGTTTATTATCCAATTCACAGATTGAATTCTATTGATAAACCCTGATTTGGGGAACAATAAATTCAAATAAGAAGGCTGTTGCACTCTGTTAAATATGCCCACCCACCACCACTAAATTAATGTTGAAATCCTAACCCCTAGTACCTCCAGAATATGACCTTACTTGGAAATAGGGTCATTGCACATGTGATCAGTTAAGATGAGGCCATACTACAGAGTATGATGATCCCATAATCCAATATGACCAACGTCCTTATAAAAGAGGAAATTTAGACACAGACAGACACACAGACACACACAGGAAGACGACCATGTGAAGATGAAGGCAGAAGTCCGCAAGCCAAGGGACACCAAAGGTTGTAGTAAGCCACCAGAAGTGAGGAACAGGCTTCCCTCACAGCCCTCAGAAGGAGCCAAGCCTGCGCACACCTTGATCTTGGCCATCTGGCCTCCAGAACTGTGAGAGAATCAACTTCTGTTGTTGAAGCCACCCAGTTTGTGGTACCTTGCTATGGCAGCCCAACCAAATGAATACACTGTTTCTCCAAAAGTGTGAAGGTGTGAAAAGGTGCATGTGATCTGAACTCTAGTTCTATCTCATGTGCCAAATTCTAACCTTTGACTCTTTTAGCCTCCCACAAACTGTAGACAAACAATTCAGGCAGTATTGGCATGGCAGGAGTGACAGAAAGCTATTATGGATTGATTGGATTTTGCCCAGCACATGGCTTTGTCTTCATCAGACTTTTCTTAAATTTTGTAAACTCCTTAACTCAAACCACTGTTCTTCAGATGTTTGCATTGCTTATTTGTTTATTTCCAAGGAATACTCAACCAAATCAGAAGCCAAGGCTCTGAAAATCTGGTTGGAACATAACCTCCTCCGGTTCCTAGCTTTACGACACAGTAACCCTCAGTCCTTAACTGTGACCCATGAGTATTGGACCCTGGGCAAATCTCACGGAGTGGAAAGGAAAGAGGCCTGAGGACAGCCCCTGCCCAGAAGGCATCTCCAGTCCAGCCCAGGATACAAGACTGAAGGGCAGAGTATAAGGTCTGTGTGATGATAACAGAAAACAACACAAGAGAAGTCACAGCAACAGCCACGTGAGAAACACAACCAGAGTGATGAGTTCCAAAAATGGAGAGTGAAATGTGGGGAAGTTAAAAGATGAGAACGGATAAATTAAAATGTGCAGTAGATTGAAATTCAGGCTTTGCCCAAGTCAAGAGGAACTTGAAACTCAAGTTCCCAGATCACATCTAAATTTGGAGCTGTAGTTTTAAGTGGGTTTGAAACCCTGCCAAATTGCCCATCTTTTGGGTTCAAATCTCTTGATTTATTTGAAGCCACAAACATGGCATTTCTAAACAGAGGAACCAAAAACCAGAGAACTCAGCTGGGTTGGAACCCTTCATTATTGTTAATGTCACTGAGTCCCCAAGGAGCAAGTCCTTACCCTATTGTGGGTGAAAGACAGGGCCTGTTGTGCTCCAGGTGGGTTTTCCATTCTGTTTTCACTCACATTAAGAAGCATGCCCCCTAGCTGGAATTACGGAGCACTTACTGTGTGCCAGGCACTGGGCTGCATTCGTGAGAGCTGCCTGTGGGGCCTGCACCACAACCTGCCCTTGGGACTTAGCCCAGGGACTAAATCATGTATAAATGCGAAGTAACAAGCCCAGTCTGCAGGATGGAGCCACAGACTGGGTCAACACAGATCCAGAAACAGAAGGCACCAGAGGTAACAACTTTCATACACTGTCTTCACTCACAGCTGCCATAATTTACCCACAGAATGATTTAATCTTTAGCAGTGAACAGTGAAATCTGGCAACTGAGGACATCCTCTCCTAAGGGTTCAGTGACCTCTGATTTTCTAATTCTCAGTCCTGGTGAGGTTGACTTGCCCATGAGGAACCTGCAGACAAAATGACTATATGGAGGTGCTAGTATGGAAGGGGAGGGCTGTGAGTCCATCCAGCACTGGCCGGAGGGAGATTTCCGAGGGTGACTGCCTGTGCGTGTGTGTGTGATATGAACATTCACCAGACCCTCCTTGACCCACAGAAGCAATGTCTCTGTAACATGAGACCTGGGTGTCCTCCAGAGGGTCCCCCTAGGCTCACCTGGACACAGCTGTGCCTCTCTCTCCCACTTCAGCATCCTGTGGGAACACACCAGACAGTCAAGGGAAATGAAACAGAGAAGCTGGAAGATCAGACATAACAGAGCCAAGTGGATGAAGAGCTTAGAGATGGGTGAAGGCGTGTGACCCATTCCTGCTTCAGTGAGGAGAACCCAGGACACTGCTTCCTAGGCAAGCCCACGAGTTCAGGGTGCAGTCAGGCTCACACTTTGATTCTGTCAGTGCACCAAAGGTGCAGGGGCCCTGGGAATCGGGTCGGGATGGGAGGGACAAAAGTGAATGCCAATGTGCCCTATATGGCAGGGTAGCTGGCTTGGCCCTTTCTTCCTAGGGGATAGGTCTGCTCTGGAAATCAACTCCCTAAGATGTTGAATGCGCAGAGTTAAGAAAAGTAACTCTACTCTGAGGATCCTAATTTCCTCACTGGTAAAATAAAGGGGTTTATTCTACAGCATCTATAGTCTTTTCCATTCTTATTGTTTTAACTCATAAACAACAGAAATTTCTGATCATTCTGGAGTCTGGGAAGTCCAAGATCAAGGCACTGGCTGATTCAGTGTCTGGTGAGGGCCCATTTTCTCATAGACAGCACCTTCTCACTGCATCCTCACATGGTGGAGGGGCCTTTTTCTAGACCAAGGCACCTGTTTGTAGGGCACTACAGCTGCGCCGACAGCTCTCCATAAGGAGGGAAATACATAGCAAATCATGTAGCAAATGAAATGAGCCAACTTTGGCACCATCAGGAAAGAGCTCCATTTCCCTCATTGCTATTGTCTTTAATCACAGTCTCTCAGCTCTAAGTTCTCCAACCCTAGATGACGGCTCTCGTTGTCCCCTTTATAAAGTATACCAATCTCTTAGGTGTGGTGATTCATGCCTATAGTTCCATCTACCTGGGAGGCTGAAGGGGGAGGATCATTTGAGGCTGGGAGCTAAAGACCAGCCTGGGCAACATAGCAAGACCCAGTCTCTAAAAATATAAAATAAAATATATTAGCCAGGCAAAATGGTACACGCTAATTTCCCATCTACTCGGGTGGTTGAAGTGGGAGGATTGTGTGTGGCCAGGAGTATGAGACCAGCCTGAGCAACAGAGAGAGAACTTGTCTCCGAAAAAAAAAAAAAATACAGTAGCCAGGTATGGTGGTGCATGTCTGTCATCCCATCTACTTGGGAGGCTGAGGCGGATGGCTTGCTTGAGCTCAAGAGTTCGAGACAGCAGTGAAATATGATCATGCCACTGCACTTCAGACTGGGTGACAGCGAGACCCCATCCCTTAAATAAAAAAATAATTAGAAAGCATAACGGTCTCATTTTTGATTGTTAAAAAATCCCATACAACCTAAGCCAAAAAGTTAATTTCTCATCAATTCAAACCTCTGCCTTCCTTCCTCTCTGCTCCAGTGCATCTGCAGAAACTCAAAGATAAGAGAGACACTATCAACAAGCACTCTGATGGATACGGAGCACAATTGACTCAGCGTTGTGTTCTGTCACCTTTGACTAAGTTTTGTGCGGGAATAAACAACCCAAGATCTCATTGGCTTAAAGCAAGGAGATTGACTTTTCACTCACATTTCATGTACCTGCAGGTGTGGCCCTGCTCCACATGTCTTTATTCCAGGGCCCAGGTTGAAGGAGAAGCCCCCATCTGGAACATGCCATTCTTGTGTTAGAAGGAAAATCACAGTGACCAAACCAGGCAATGCCTTTTAAGGCTTCCATTCAGACACAGTATACACCACTTCCTACTCACATTCCATTGGCTAAAGCAAGTCACATGGCCAGGCCCAACAATGAAGCCAGGAATTACATTTCTCTCAAAGGGGATACCATGTGTCACCTGGCAACAGGTATAGATTTATAGACCTCGTATAGGCAAGTGGCAAATAACCGGAAATGATAAGATCAATTACCACAAATAATCTTTACCACAAATAATCAAAATCTATAACTTCATATAAGCCTATTTAATTAATATGAGGTAAACCACAGTTTATCTTAAAATAATCACATTTTAATTTGTGGCTTCCTTTAACGTTCTAAAGTGGTCTCAATTCCTGATTTATATCTTAAGGTGGGCTGTTCCTGAGGACATTTTCTCAAGATGAACTGTCACATACATGGAATTATAGTTTGTTTCCAAAAGATACATTTCTCGCCTTGTCCCCAAGTTCTTAGATCTATATGCTCCTCAACTCTGTCTGACATTCAGTTTAGGAAAGAGAGGGTAGGAAAAAAGGATTTAGGATTGGTGCCTTACTCACAGCCTGGCACACAGTAAGTGCTAAACTGATCACTGGTGAGCAAATGAACAAGTGAATGGGCCATGGTAACTACTGACCTTGTCCCTGGAGGGCCTGATGATGAGAAGAATCAGGCTTTGATTTCATGTTTGAACACACTTTCTGGCTTGGAGAGGATTAGGGGCTATGGAGGACAGACTCATAAGGTGGTCCACGTGCCTGCTGCCTCCTGGTATCCATGTCCTTGGGTGACCTCCACCCCTTCAGTGTGGGACCTGTGACTTGCTTTTTTTTTTTTTTTTTTTTGAGACGGAGTTTTGGTCTTGTTGCCCAGGCTGGAGTGCAATGGCGTGATCTCGGCTCACTGCAATCTCCACCTCCTGGGTTTAGGAGGTTCTTCTCCTCAGCCTCCCAAGTAGCTGGGATTACAGGCGTGCATCACCAAGCCCAGCGAATTTTGTACTTTTAGTAGAGATAGGGTTTCCCCACATTGGTCAGGTTGGTCTCGAATTCCCTACCTCAGGTGATCCACCTGCCTCAGCCTCCCAAAGTGCTGGGATTACAGGTGTGAGCCACCGCACCTGGCCGACTTGCTTCTAACTAGTAGAATACGGTAAACATGATAGCTTGTTGTGGTTACATGTATGTGATTACAAGAGTTACATTACATAAAACTGTAACACCTGTCTTGGTGGAGTCTCTCGATTCCTTGCCAGCTTTGAAGAAGCAAGCTGACATGTTGTAGGCGGCCTGTGTTGGAAGGCCCATGTGGCAGGGAACTGAGAGTGACCTCTAGGAACTGAGGATAGATTCCAGCTAACAGACAGCAAGAAGCTGAAGACTTCACTCCTACAGCTGCAAGGAGCTGAATTCTGCTAATGAAAGTGATCCTTCCCCAGACGAGCCTCAGGTGAGACTGAGTCCCACCAACATCCTGACTGTAGCCTTTTGAAATTTTGCAGAGGACTTAGCCACGTCATATCCAGACTCCTGACCCATAAAAACTGATATTATAAATGTGTTTTGTAAGCCACTAAGTGGGGTCTTGTTATGCAGTAATAGAGAACTAATATTGGCACATTAGCTCTACAGATCCTCCCTACAGTTTCTCCACATTGTACACCAGAAGACTAAGCTCATGGGGTAGAATGATTTGTCTGAAGCCACACAAGTATCTGGTGTCAAAGCCAGGATGAGAATTCACTCTTCCCGTCTTCCTCCTCTGTAAATTTGTAAACACTGGAAGCAGCTCCCATCCTCAGTTCCTTGGGTTGGTGGAAGTCTATTTCTCTGCTAAGAATTCTGGGATTTTCTGATCAAAGACTGACCACCCAGCAGCAGGAAAATCTTACTCTAGTGTTTTGCCTGACCTGCCTTGGAAACAGAAGACTCCACCTAAGCTACCTCTGACCCAAAACCTTCCCCTACCTCAAGCCCAGGAGAATTAGCTGGAAACCAACAATTAACCATTATCCAGAGTGCCAATTAATTGCCTAATGGAGCTTGACAGCCAGGAGCCCAGCAGCTTTGCTCTACCACATGCTTTATAATTAGCCCAACAGGTGAACCACAAATCACTCAGGATGACCCAACAACTTCATTCAAACCTCCCTTCTAGAAGACTGTGAGATGCTGTTGGTATCAGAAGGGCCTATAGAAGCAGCCTACAAAGAGAAAAGGCATATGCCACAGAAAGAAGAACCCAGGATGGTCAGAACATCTGTACTTTCCTGAACCGCAACAGGCTATGGGAGCAGAGGTGAGCTTAGAGCACCCTGGAGGAGTCGGGGCTCCCAGCTTTCAACTACCAGCATCCCTTTTCAATGCAAAAGTTGTTGATAGTAGTTATATTTTTTGCATCTGGGGTAGACAAAATTCCTAAAGATGAAAACCTTCTAAAAGTTCAGTAACACTTTTCAAGTGATTAATGGTTGCTTCCTTTCAACAGGACCCACGTTTTTCATGTGCACAACTGCAATATCAGTATTTCTCTAGTCTCCATCAAAACATGGGCTTGCTTATGCTGAAGTCATTTAGTGAACCCATTGCTGCTGCTTTGTAGCTGTCATGAATTTGAAGTTTGGTTGAAACAAGAAACATTTCTAACCTTAAGTCTGACCACACACCCAACTTGTTTCAGAATTTAAGTTTTGGTGCCATGGCATTAAAAAACACAGCATCACTTTACAATGGAAAGCACAGAAGTTGTTCATAAACGCCAAGAATTAGCACCCCAAATGGTACAGAACAGGCAAGGTATCTTGTCACAGATAAAAGTCATAATTTCATCTCCTAATGCCAGGAAAAAAAAAAAAAAACTTTCTATCAGGCGCAAATGGAGTACTCACAATAAAAAAATAACATCAAATGTATTATTCATGCTTGTCAGTTGGGAAACAGTAGAGTGTAATGGTTAAAAATGCAGATTTGGAAGTAGACTTTAATTGAAATCCCAGCTCTGCCATTTATTAGCTCTCTGACTTTGGCAGTTTTCTTAAATTCTCTGAGCTCCAATTCTCTCAGATAGAGATGTACTTGTTTTCCATTGCTGCCTAACAAATTGCCACAAGCAGCAGCCTTAAAGAAGCCCATTCATTATCTCACAGTTTCTGTAGGTCAGAGTCCAGGCAGAGTCCTCTGCTCATGGATTCATAAGACTAGAATCAAGGTATTGGCCAGTCTGAGGAGGAATCTGCTTCCAAGCTCCATTCAGGTATTGGCAGAATTCAGCTTGTAGCAGCTGTGTGATTGAGGTCCTCATTTTCTTGCTGGCTGTTGGACTGGACTGCCCTCAGCTCCTTGCCATGTGGTCCCCTCCACAGGTAGTTCACAACACAATGGCTTACTTCTTCAAGCCAGCAGCGGAATCTCTCTCCCAGTCAGCTAAGATGAAGTCTTACATAACTTAACTGTGGATGCAACTATCCCACTTTTTTTTTTTTTTTTTTTTTTTTTTTTTTTTGAGATGGAGTTTTACTCTTTTGCCCAGGCTGGAGTGCAGTGGTGCAATCTTGGCTCTCTGCAACCTCGACCTTCTGGTTTCAAGCGATTCTCCTGCCTCAGCCTCCTGAGTAGCTGGGATTACAGGCATCCACCACTATGCCCAGCTAATTTTTGTATTTTTAGTAGAGACGGGGTTTCACCATGTTGGCCAGGCTGGTCTCGAACTCTTGCCCTCATGATCTGCCCGCCTCGGCCTCCTAAAGTGCTGGGATTACAGGCGTGAGCCACCGCGCCCAGTCTATCCCATCACTTTTGCCTTCTTGCCATGTTAATTAATGACTGGAGTGAAATTCCCTCCTATTCACAGGTCCTGCCCACACATTTGAGAGGAGTGCATTGATTATATAGGGTATGCAGACCAGGGGGCAGAACTCTTGGGGCCATCTTAAAATTCTGCTTATCACAAGAGATAATATTATCTATACCTTAGGGCTGCTATGGGGTTAAATAAGACACTGCATATAAAGTTCTTAGCTCAGTGCACGGCCTTCAGAAAGCCTCAATAAATAATACTCATTGTCCCCACCATCTATGTCTGTGTCAGTGTGTTAGTTCATTCTTACATTGCTATAAAGGATTACCTGAGACTGGGTAATTTATAAAGAAAAGAGGTTTAATTGGCTCAGGCTTCTGCAGGCTGAGCCTGGTGTTCTACAAGCACAGCACCAATATCCGCTCGGCTTCTGATGAGGCCTCAGGGGGCTTTTACTCATGGTGGAAGGCCAAGTGGGAACAGGCACGTCACATGGTGAGATGGAGCAAGAAAGAGAGAAGGAGGAGGTTCTAGACTCTTGTAAACAACTGATTTCTCATAAACTGAGTAGGAACTCACTCATCACCAAGGGAATGAGGCAAAGCCATTCATAAGGAATCCGGGGATCTGCCCCCACGATCCAACACCTCCCACAGGTCCCACCTCCAATACTGGATGTCACACTCTAAATGAGATTTGGAGGGGACAAACATCTAAACCATATCCGTCAGGAAGAATAAAGGCCTCCCAAAGATGTCTACAGAACCCGTGAATATGTCTTGCTGCATGGCAAAAGAGAATGAGGATTGCAAATGGAATGAAAGTTGCTAATCAGCTGACCTTAAAATACGGGCGCCCTCTGGATTAGCTCCTTGTGTTATCACAAGGTAGAAGAAGGAGGCAGAAGAGGATTCAGAACCAGAGAGATGGCGGCATGAAAAGACTTGGCCCACTATGGCTGGTTTTGAAGATGTTAGAAGACCATGAGCCAAGGAATGTGAGTGCCTCTAGAAGCTGGAAAGGGCAAGGAATAGATTCCTCCCTAGAGCCTCTGGAAAGGAGCTGAGCCCTGCTGTCACTTTGATTTTAGCCCAGTGAGACCCATTTCTGGTCTATATGACCTCCAGAACTATAATGTAATAAAATGGTGGTGTTTTAAGCCACTGCGTTTGTAGCAATTTGTTACAGCATCTTTAGAAAACGAATACAACATGTTATATATTTTATTGGGGCTGAAGAAAAGATGAAAATGACAGCATTCAGGGCTGACCTGAAAGTGATTCACTGACCACTTATAAAAGCTGGTTGCAAAAGTTTGAAGTGAAAAATCTGAAATAGAGTAAATGTCTTCCTGTGTCCAATCTGCTTGGTCTGAGTGTACACGGTGTGAGGCCTCAAAGAAGGAAAACGGATGGAACACAGGTGTCATAGGGAGTGGCAGGTCCCACAGAGTGCAGTGGAGAATCGGGAGCTGAGAGACAATGTGCTGTGGGCATATGGCTTGGGGGGATGCCATGCTTGTTGGGAAATCGTTGGACTGTCTTTGGAAGAGGATTTAGAAATGTTGTGTACAGGCACAAGGGGGACCTACCTGGGTGGGGAGCTGTTGGTGCTCAGCACTCAGCTCAGTGGAAGTAATTGCTTTCTGCATTGTATCATTCAGGAATAGATTCAACTGTGGATAACAGAGACCAGAGTCAACAGTGGCTCTGACAGAAGTGTCTTTCTGTCATGGTAAATGGCTTCTGCAGCGGAGCAGGCTGGGGCTGGTTTGATGACTCCATAATGTCACAGACCCAGGCTCCTCCCCCACTGATGCTCTGCCTCCCCAAGGTTGCTGCTGTGTCCTGCATGTTCCAAGATGGAGCAACATTGCATCCACATTCCAGGCTGCCGCCAAGGGGAAGGGCACAGCCTTTAAATTTACATCCCAGATGATGCATATACCACTTTTGCTCTCATCCCAATGATAAGAACTTCATCAGACTCCCTCACCAGGCTGCAAGGGACACTGAGAAACTCACCCTTATTCTGGGTGGCCATGCAACCTGCTAAAACCTGAAGTTACCCAGGGAGAGGAGAGGAGAACTGATTGGGAGGCAACCAGCAGGCTTTGCACAGTGCTGCCTAGGTTACTTTGGAGACAGGTATTTTCCTCTCTGTAATAAACCTGCATGGTTTCAGCATTCCAGTAGCACCTGATGTCCTTTTGGGGACTGAATTTTCTCCCATGGAATTGTTGGATGGGACTATTTATGGAGGTGCTGCTCTCCCGTAGCCAAGAGCCCTGTGATTCATTCCACCTCCAGCCTCAGGGAGAGACTGGTTTCTGTTATCCCCTCAAGCTGCCTAGTTCTTACCCTTTCCCAGACCAGTTTTCAAACCTTTCCTTGTCTGTCCAAAAAAACTTTCTTCCTGCTTAGATCAGTTTGAGGTTTCTGTTGCTTGCAACCTATAACTCTTCACCAATAATACCCTCTCCCCTGAATCTTTAAGCAGAAGCTTGCAGTCTCAGGGCAGAACCAGAAGCAATCTTTGTAGGGCAGTGCACATTTTAGTATTACATTGGAGAATCAGAAAGCAAAACACTAAGTTAAATATCTTAAGCAAGATTTAGATTTTATCACTAAGACACTTAGGATAAGTAATTCTGAGTTGGTACAGGACACAATAATCCCATTAAGTGGGAGTCAGCAACTTTTTCTGAAAAGGCCAGATGGTAAATAGTTTAGGCTTTGGGAAGTTCCCATTCTCTTTGCAATTACTCCATTCTGCCATTGTAGTGCAAAAGTAGCCACAGATAATACATAAAGGAATGGGCATGGCTGTGTTCCAATAAAGCTTTATTGACAAATCAGATGACAAGCAAAATCTGACCTATGAGTCCTACTTTGCTGACACCTGCCATTAAGGGCTCCTCTCTCTTGCTGCTGTGCCTTAGCATAAGGCTTTTGTTATCATGTTTGTCTCGTCATTGTCACAGGTGAATACTCTACCTCTAGCATCATCTCCTTTTGAACAGTCTTGCTAGATTCCACCCAGTGACTTCCACCTACATCTTATTGGCCCAAACTGTGTTGTATGGCCACCTCTATAATCCAAAAAAAGGGGGATATATAGTTTTTAGAAGGATACTGAATAAACCCATGGTTCATCATGGAAAGAAGAAAGAACAGGAAGGAAAAAGGGAGGGAGGGAGATGGACTGGATAAAGTGTAGGCAATAAGCAGTGTGTACTACAGGCTGGGACTGTGTCTTGTTCTGTCTGGTGTCCCCACACCCAGCACAGTGCCAGGCACATGGGGGGGAGGAGGAGGAGGAGGAGGAGGAGGAGGAGGATGGGCACCATTATTGAAGGCTTCACCATGAACCAGGTGCTGGGCTAATTAGTTTCCATTCACTTTCATATTTAACCTTAAAAACAACCCTCTGGCATTGGTACCATTATTTTTCCAGGTTTACAAATTGTGGAGATTGAAGTTAAGCAACTTGCCCAAGGTCACTGTTAGGAAGTGGATGGTCAGGATTCAAACCTGCATCTGTCTGATTTTGAGCCAGCCCGAAAAGCTGTGGGATGGCGAGGACATGGTTATGGAAAGACTGAGGCTGAACCAGATGACCCTGACAGCCTTCCACCCTGATCAGCTGTGATAGCTACTGTTGCTTAAGCAAACTGAAATGAAGCCTCTCTGTGGTCTCCTTCTTATACTCAGGACTGGGCTCCAATTACTGTCCTTTCCAATTTTTCTTTCCCCAGTTATGCTGACCATATTTTCTGAAACAAAAATCAGAACACATTTGTCTGGCACTATCCTGACACGTGGTCTCCCAACACAGCAGGCTGTTTGAAATCAAGACTTTCTTGGAAACTGGGACACAGAGGCACCACCCAGGATGCCTGTGCCCCAGGGATGTGGGTCCCACCCAGCCCAGATAAAGGGACCAGGGACACTGTTTCTGATTCTTGTGTTCATTCAAGACTGAGAAGATGCGGGGTGGCTGTGGACAGTTTGGAAGCTGCAGAACCTACAGTTTTTTCTGCCTCAAAGCAGAGGAATGGCAACGAGAAATCTGGAAAATTTGGATCTAGGGACCTCAGCTCTAGGGTGTGAGACCCTACCTATTTCACTGAGGCCAAGATTCTCAGAGAAATCAGAAGGTGAGAGCACCGTCATTCCATGCAGGTTCATGTTTGCCATCTAGGCCAGAGTTCTCTCTGGGGAGCCAGGAAGGAAACCCACAGAGACCAGTTTCAACAGGAGCTGGCTGGAATGGACTGGGTGGGTTAAACTCACTCAGCTTGCTGACCCCAGGAGTAGGAGTGAGGAGGGAGCCATGACTGCCTCTTTTCCTCTGTCAGAGTCCTCCTCTCCTTTAGAGACAAGCCCTCTTTGGCCCCAGCATGTCTCCAGGTTACTTCCATGTTGCCCCTGGTAAGCCCACCTCCTCCTGGAAGTCAACTGGACACAATGCCTCTCTCCCAAGAAACCCCTGCCATGATCTCAGCTGCCCTCCTCAGTAAGCACCTAGCCTCACACTTACATTTATTCCATTCCAGGGAAACAGAGTCACAGGAGACTGAGTGGTCCCCTATTGTGACCCAAAGGAGGGGCTGGAAAATAAGGCCTGGTCTCCCTGACCCCACTCGAAAAGCAGGCCTACAGGTAGAGGAGAAGGCTTTCTAACCAGGGCACAAGAGATGCTCTTGTGAGGGTGGTGTGAGGACTAACGAGATCACCATAGCCCATGGAGACACTTAAAGATTCCCCAAAGGGCCATGATGCCTCAGAGCTTCTACTCACGTGGCTCCTTTACATGGAACAATATCCCCCAGAATAAAGGACCCTTGAGGAAGGGAAGCCATGTTGGGTGATTCAAAGACAGCTGCCTGGAGGATTTGCTAAGAAGATGCAATCAGGGGGCCTCAATGCATGCGAGGCATGCAGGAGCCAAGGGGCACCACGGTAGAGAAGTTGAAGGATTCCGGGTATCTAGACTATCACACATACAGAAAAGCAGACAGCCCAGGAGAGGACCAGGTCTCCATGGCAAACTGTCAATGTGACAATTTTTCAGGGCAAGGAGGGATAGGGTTTACTTCTAGCCTTGATATAAATTTTATCTGTGGAAAGAGGTTATATAGCAAGCATAGGGTCTGTAGCTGCCCACCTGGGTTCAGATCCCAGCTCTGCCACACACTGGCAAGATACGGAGCCTCTCTGTACTCCAGTGGGCTACTCTGTATGGCAGTTTCCTCATCTGTGAAATGGGCTGATGGGACAATGGACTGCGGTGTGGATGTTGCTCTACAGGACTCCTGATGCCTGGTGAGCACTGAGGCAGCGCTTCCTATTATTACTCAGGCCAATATTCACAGCCACCAGCTCGGAGGACTCCAAGCCTGATGACATGACTGGCACAGAGCCAGGTACACACATTGTCTTCACGCTTCACACAGCCCTGCCGTCCACTGCTGAGAAGATCAAGGCTCAAAGGTGGGAAGACTTGTCCAAGGCCATCCAAATAGAAGCGACTGAGCAGGGATTGGACACCCGATTGTTTGGCTCAAGAACAAAAGCCAGCATACAAGATTTGATGGTAACTTTTAGGAGCAGATTAGGGGCAACCAAAATCCCTCAATCCAAATTCATCTGCTTTTATCATCTGTTTCTTTGTTCCCACCAGTGAAATGATACAGTGTAGAGAGAAGCAGCTCCCTGGGTACTTTGGGAATTAGAGCAATAAATTTTTATAAGCCAATCAAAACACTGGGACTGGTTCTCAGATTTTCCTTCTTGCCCCACCACATCATTGCCTTGCTGGGCCTATCTGGAAGCCTCATTCTCATGGCTGGGGAGAGGAACTATTGAGGCCCAGACACACCCCTCTCTCAGGCGGGAGCCTGGGCCTGCCATGCAGTGCCTCATGCCATGTAAAGGGTGCCCTGCACCTCCTCTGCCTGCTGTCTGTCTGCTCTACTCCTCCCCTATGGATTCTGTCACTCATCTTGTGCAAAAGGCTTCATCAAATTCCACTTGTCTTCATATGAGAAACCTCCCCTTATTAGTATCCCTAAGACCTCTCCTGGAATCAGATATGCTCTTGTCTGTCTCCACTTCTTCCTTTTTTCACCAGCCCTGCTCTCTTTCTCAACTGATTCATGATCCTTGCTAGTCCCAAGGTTCATCTCTGTGCAACCAATCCTCAGAAGGCCTAAGTGTGAGGCCAAATCTGAGACCCACACTCCCTGACAGCTCCCCTCTGGCCTACCCTTGGCCCTGCTGGAGAGGCCCAAGATGGAAACATTTTAATCAGGTGATGGTGATCTTCAGTGAGGGCTTTGAAGGGGACGATACAGCCACATCCCATTCCCTTCCTGCTGTCAACCACATCTTCTCCCAAAGAGAGGCCCCTCCCCTCTTATTAGCAACTCTCAGTATTGCAACCTGCCCCCAGCAGAGGCCCTATAGCCTGAATTTGTTCTCTATAGCCAGAGTAAGCACCTCTGAAGTGAACCCAGCAAATGGAAGTCATCGAACCCCAGGCCGTGAGAGCCATCCAACATGGAACCAGCCTGCAAGGAAGTTCTGACCTCCCCATCACCACACAGTCTACAGGTCCGTGAGAGAAAAGACCAGAGGTTTCAACTCCAGCCCACATATTAGAACCCCACTCATGCCCAGGCTCCACCACAGGGATACTGATGCCAGCACCCAGGAGGGGCTCACGCACATGAATCCTCTTAAATGCCTCTCCAGCCACAGTTGAGAACCACCGGGTCAGACTGTCTTCATTAAAGGTCTCTGAGGGGCTCACATTAGGCGATCATTAAATGTGTCCTTGGTTCAGCCCACACTTATGGAGGACTGCTCTGTGGCATAAACCTGTCCCAAGGCACATGAGGGTAAACAAGGCATGTCTGTCAACCTCAGCAGCCACCTGCCAGCTCCCACTTGAGAGTGAAAAACTGGAATAAGACAATGGCCTCAGCCCCTTCCAAACTCAAGACCCAGGGTACTGCACTATGCCACTCTGGGGGCATCTTTCCTACCGTAGACCTTAGGGGTATCTCCAGAGGGTGTCACCAACATACGCCAACAGGATGGAGTGTGTGATGCCTCACAGCTGTGCCATCTGGATCTACTGCTGAGAGCACCCACTTCATACTGAAGGCACCTAAAGAGCAAAGGAGAAAAGAATATTTGTTCACTCTTCGGAAACCCATGGATATCAATATGCCACTCCCTAACTGCAGTCCAGCTTTCTCTTACCTCACTCATTCCAAAAACATGAGTTGCTTGTTTTTTCCAACTAGATTGTGAGCTCTCCAATAGTATATATATATTTTTTTATTGAGACGGAGTCTTACTCTGTTACCCAGGCTGGAGTGAGTGCAGGGGCGCCATCTCAGCTTGCTACCACCTGGAAAAAAAAAAAATTTTTTTTGTATTTTTAGTACAGATGGGGTTTTGCCATGTTGGCCAGGCGGGTCTTGAACTCCGACCTCAGGTGATCCGCCTGCCTCAGCCTCCCAAAGTGCTGGGATTACAGGCGTGAGCCACCTTGCCCAGCCTTTAATAGCATTTTTATATTGAGGGTGAACGTATCACTTATTGTCTGAGCCAGGGTGCTCCTAAGACTAAAAGGAGGAGGCAGTAAGAATTACACCAGTACAAGAGGTGCAAGCCAGGACTGCAACAGACAAGTAGGGCATGTGTTTCCCCAATTTATGTTCCTTCTGCTTCTCCGCCATACATAGCACAAAATTTTGCACATATGAAATATTGAGAACCATAAATATTTTTATTGCTTGATGAATTTACTTTCCTCTTATCAACTGATCCAAGTACAGAAACAACTATTGTTTTGAGAGTGTGGTACTTTATAGCACCAGAGAAGGACGTAGCTTCGTTAGGCTGTCTGCATTGAATTAATGTCCCTGGTGAACAGAGCAAAACCATGTTCCTGGGTCCTTCGTCAACTGGAGAGCATAAGAAAATGGCACGCGTCGGACTCTCCCCAGCCCCTAACGAATGTTCAAGTGAGCAAAGTGACTGCCCTGCCCTCCAACTTGGAGCATTTCCAGAGGATTATTAGGCCTTGTTCCTGATGCATGGGCTGTGTTGGGGGAAGTGGAAGCACGATTTCCACTTCCCTTGCAGAACGTCGAATAATAGGAGAGCACTGGCGGAATGACAAATGAATTATTCATGCCAGGAATTTTTGGACCAATGTGTACCTACCCTTGAACCCACTCTCAGTTGACCAAGACCGTGAACTCAGTGAGATTAAGGTTTATCGCCTCTCTGAATTTCTCACTCCAGCTTCCACAGACTACTCTTCCCACTAGAAACTTCCTCCCCTAGGCCATCTCTCCCAGGCAGAGCCACAGATCTTTCCTGTACCTGCCTCCATATGAAAGGCAGCTGTCCTGGGTAACATGCGCTTTACCATGCCTGCCTTCTCCCCAAGAAAGCCTGCTTGGGTATGGTTGCCTGGTAGTGGGGTAGAGTAGGCTGCCCTACCTAGTGAGCTATTGCTTTTTGACAGGAGCCTTCTTGAGTCAAAGGCCTGTCTCCTACAAGAGAATTTCTATTTTAGGCCAAAGGGTAGTTGGGCCTTTTGGAGCTCTTAAAATTATATCCTACATAAGTGGACACTTCTCTGCTGACCCACAAAAACAGTGAGGATAGAGGCCAAACCCATCAGTAGGTGAAAAGTGGTACTCTGGGGCACTGGGTCGTGTACTTTGGTTTTGTTTGTAACTTGCTCACAGCCCAGTCTCTTGAAAACAGACCCCCTGTCATCCCTGCGGCTGGCATCTGTGTGATCGGTCCTGCCACAGACTCCGTCTGAAATGAAAGACACCAGCATAGAGCCACGGAAGAGAATGGGCATCAGTCAGGGGTTTGCTCCTGGGGTGAGGGCATTTGAGCACGGGCCTGTGGGCAAGTATCATGTTCCCCGGCAAGTCTAAAAAGAAAGGGAGGAAAAGAAATGCAACGGAAATGGCCAAGCATCTCTGGAAGCTGGAGGGTTGAAAGGCAAGGACAGGGACGCAGCCCTTGTCTTTTCTGTGGCTCTCTTCACAGCTGTTTTTATTTTGCCAGATGTACTGGAATTAGAATGCTGATTAGAATTAGAATCTCAGTTTGAGCCTTCAAACAGGACTTTCTCTCATTAGGGGACTGCATCTCATCAGCTACTCAACAACGAACACATGGTTACCACTTGCCCGGACAGCAGTACCCCTTGCCTATCGCAAATGTGTCCAGGGACTACGTCTTTCTGCCTGAAGTTGATTCTTCAGAAACCAGGAAAGCATTGGTCCTCAGCACCTCCCCAGAGCCCTAATTCCCTGAACCACCGACGATCACCTGCCACACCTGGAACAGGACACCCTCAGCCCAACTTTCAGCTGTTCCTCTTTCCTGTTTCAGTGCCTTCCCCAGGTGCCGGACCTTCCTGGACACTGCCCTGTCCCTCAGACTTTTCTGGGGAGAGGTAACATTTGTTGAGCAGCTAGATGCCCCAGATGCTCTGCTAAGCACCTTGCATTCACCATCACATTCAGTCTCCATGACCCAAATGCAGAGAGAGAGGTAACTTCCTGGTCACCTGGATGGCTCTTGTAAGAATGAAAATTTTAAAGAATCTCTGTTAGTGCCAAAGCCCGTGCTCATCTTAAATCCCTTCTCTCCTGCTTTCCCCAACTCAAAACATAACTGTCAACCTCTCTAAACCTTTGAGTCTAGCTCTCTAATTTAAAAAGGCAATAAATTGGCTGGGCGCGGTGGCTCACGCCTGTAATCCCAGCATTTTGGGGAGCCAAGGCGGGCGGATCACGAGGTCAGGAGATTGAGACCATCCTGGCTAACATGGTGAAACCCCATCTCTACTAAAAAATACAAAAAATTAGCTGGGTGTGGTGGCAGATGCCTATAGTCCCAGCTACTCCGGAGGCTGAGGCAGGAGAATGGTGTGAACCTGGGAGGCGGAGCTTGCAGTGAGCCAAGATCACACCACTGCATCTCTAACCTGGGCAGCAGAGCAAGACTCCGTCTCAAAAAAAAATACTTTTTTTTACATACATTTTTTTTTATCAGAAGCAATTTTCTTCTGATCAGAACAATGGTTACCTGTGGGAGATATATGAGGGAAGCTTCAGGGGTGCTGGCAAATGTTTCACCTTTCTTTTTTTCTCTCTCTTCCTTTCTTTCCTTCTCTTTCTCCCTTTCTTTTAAGAGACAAGGTCTCACTCTGTCACCCAGGCTGAAGTGCAGTGGCACAATTATAGCACACTGCAGCCTAGAACTCCTGGGCTCAAGAGATCCTCCTGCCTTAGCCTCCCCAGGAGCTGGAAATACAAGTGTGCACCACCACATCTAGCTAAACATTTTTTGTATTTTTTTTGTAAAGATAGGATCTTGCTATGCTACCCAGGTTGGTCTTGAACTGGTGGCTTCAAGGGGTCTTCTCATCTTCGCCTCTCAAAGTACTCAGGTTTGTCTTGAACTCCTGGTCTCAAGTGATCCTCCCACCTCAGCCTCCCAAAGTGCTGGGTTTACAGACATGAACCACTATGCCTGGCCAATGTTCCGTTTCTTGGACTTGGTGGTGGTAACAAAGGAGCTGACTTTGTAACCATTCAGTAAGCTGTGCTTATATGTTTATGCATTTCTAGATGTATATTATCTCTTACAAAAAAAGAAAAAATTTGAAAGTGAAGACATTTCCCTAGCCTTTGAAGAGGTTGCAGTCTCCTTAGGGCGGGGGAGCTGAAGTGAGAGGGAAGAGAAGTGTTGAGAAGCCTGTCCATCCTCCCTTCTCCTCTGTCCCTTCTGACCAACAGTCTCATCTGTCCCCACTGCACCTGCTTCCTGGGCCTTGCTGGACCACTGTCCTGCTCAGAGGCCTCCTCCTCCCTCACACCTTGCTTTTGCCCTCCCCTCCTGGTTTCTCTTCCTCCCCTCCTTCCCGCAGGCCTCCCTGGTAACCCACAGCTGCCGCGCCTGCTTCTGTCTTTCTATCTTTGTCCCAGATTGCCAACTTTCAGTTCTGGATACACAGATGGTGTTCTCTCCCCACCTCCGAGGTCGCCTCCCCTCGTCTCTTTTTCAATGTCTTGGTAACAGACCCTACCCTCTCCCCACAAACCCCAATCCAAACATCACCTGAGGTCAAAGCAAGTGAGCTTTGGCTCATAGGGAGATGAGTGGGAACCAAGCAGGGCCCTTAGTTATTGCTGTTAATGTGAATGGCTAAAAATCAATGCAGATCTGGGAATGTTTCCATGTCCTAAAGGCCTTCCATCTGGAATAGGACTAGAACTGATGGAGAGGCAAAAAAGAAGTCTCAAACAAATGGAAAGTCAAGTTTTATGGGTCTTGGATAGGAAGACTCAATGTAAAAAAAAAAAAAAAAAGAAAAAGAAAAAGAAAAGAAGTCAATATTTCCTCAATGTTTTAATTTAATGAAATTCCAATAAAATACCAACATA
Organism: Rhinopithecus bieti; assembly: GCF_001698545.2. Classification (NCBI taxonomy): domain Eukaryota; kingdom Metazoa; phylum Chordata; class Mammalia; order Primates; family Cercopithecidae; genus Rhinopithecus; species Rhinopithecus bieti. Next base: position 2,355,097 of record NW_016806838.1, read on the forward strand.
TTTTTTGAACTAGATTATCTGATTCTAAATTTCATATGGAAAAATAAGCAAATAAGAATAGCCTAGTCACCTTGAAAAAGAAGACAAATGGGGGAGTCCTGCACTACTAGACATGAAAACATATTCAATGTTCTGAAACAACTCTGACACTGGCGTATAAATAGATTAACAGATGGCACAGAACAGAAATGCCAGAAATGTGCCCAAATAATACAAGATGGTGTTATGATAAAAGTGGCACTTCAAATTATTGGTTAAAAAAAAGTCAATTATTCAATAGATGAGATCAGAATATCTTGGTAGCAAGCTAGACAAAAATAAGCTTGGACTCAGTTAGAAACTTCAAAATTAATCCAAGACTTAAAAGATAATAAAACTATAAAAGTACTAGAAGACATGGGAGAATTCCTTTAAACCCTTGGCATAAAGAGGGTCTTTCTAATGACAGCACATCCATATTATAAAAAGAAAGGCTGATTCAACTATAGGAAAATCAAAAACTTCTATGTGGCAAACAGACAATAAAAAACACCCAAGGAAAATGTTTTTAAAAAAGCAAACAAACGTGTCAAAATAGGAAGAAGCATTTGCAACTTATCTCATTGACAACGATCTGGTCTCTATAATAACTAAAAGCTCCTAAAAGTAATAGAAAATGACTAACAACCACAGTACAAAATGGGCAAAATAGAAACAGGTAATTTATATGTATATAAAAGAATAACATAATCTCCTTTAAACATTTGAAAATTTCTCCACCCTCACCCAAGATATTAAAAATGTAAGATAAATCTTTTTCACTTTTCTCCTATCAATGATAAACATCAGAAAGTTTGAACACCAACACATTCTATTGGTGAAACTGCAGAATACTGCACTCTCTGCCAGGCACAGTGCTCATGCCTGTAGTCCCAGCTGTTTGGGAGGCTTATACAGGAGAGTTGCTTGAGCCCGGGACTTGGAGATCAGCCTGCATAACACGGTCTCTACAAAATAAAATTTTAAAAATTAGCTGTGCATGGCAGCACACTCCTGTAGTCTTAGCTACTAGGGAGGCTGATGTGGGAGGATTGTTTGAGACCAAGAGGTTGAGGCGGCAGTGAGCTATGATCACACCACTACACTCCACCTGGGCAACAGGCTGTCTCAAAAAAAGAAAAGGAAAATTGCACCCTCATATACTGCTGGTAGGGGGAAAAAATTGCCACAACACACCCTGACAGAGGGCACTTTTGTATCATCAAAATGTAAAATGCATATACTCTTTGACCTAGCAATTCCACTTTTGGGAATTTATCTTTCGAGTATATTTGAAAATATGCAAAGTGGCATATGTAGAGGATGTTCATTGCATTGTTATTTATAATAGCAAAACGTTGGAGACAACCAAAATGTCTATCAATGAAAAACTGGTTAAATAAATTACAGTACATCCTTACAGTGCCATACATCTACTGAAATAACAGAGAATGATCTTGATATTCTTTAGTATTGTATAAAATACTTCCAAATTGTATTAAGTGAAAAAAGCAAGATGCAATATAGTGTGTCAGTATTCATGAGAAAACAAGGATAAAATGATGCATATCTCAATTATCTTACCTATTCACAAAATAAAATCTGAATGGAAATAATGAACTAGTCACAGTGGGTGCCTATGAGGTGAAATGGGAACTGGACAGACAGAGGGCATGTGTGGGAGAGCATCCTCTTACTGTATATACCTTTAGATATTTTTTAATACTTTAACTATATATGTAATCTGTTCAAAATAAATGAAAAACAATACAGAAAGAGAAAAACAGAACCAGCATTTAAGTGGCATAAAGGATGTGGCTGGTAAATGTTCACATTTCAAAGAGGAGCTCAAAACCAGGTTAAGCAATGCCAGCCTGGGTGAATGAGGGCAGCTTTGGGGCACAGCATTTGTTTGACCATTTCCCTTCAACCATGTTTTATGCAGTCTCAGTGGTTTCATTACCACTTGCCTGCCTATCCAAAGCATCAGGTACATGAATCCCCAAAGACATTTGCATGGTTCTACCTTCCTGGTGTTGTGGGCCTCACACAAGGGCACTCCTTCAACTCCAAAGGCTAAGGATATGGAGGGAGAAGGAGTCAAGATTCTCCTTAAAGCACTCCCTCCTTTCCTTCCTTCTCTCCCCACCTCGACCTGACCTCCTGCCTGGCTCTCTACACCAGGTGGGGGGCCCTCTTCATTTCACCCTTATTGCCACCTCTCCACTTGCACTTAACCTTCCACAGTGTCATCTGCTTATTCTCTATCTACTTACGTGACCTGAGGCAAGTCACTGCTACGGTTTGCCCACCTGTAAAATGGGAAAAATGGAAATGATCTCCTGGGGTTGTTAGGAAAAGCAAGTGATATTGGATAACTCCAGGAGCTGCATTGACATAAGCAGTTGCATTAATCTAAGTAATTAGTCCTAGCAGCCACAAACATCCAAATCTCAGTGGCTTGGCACAATAAAGGTGGATTTCACCCTCAGGAAAATTCCAGTGCAGGTTAGGCAGCCTTTCTCCATCTTGCAGTCCAGCTATCTGGACCATATTGTCCCCAGGGTTCCTGCAGCAGAGGAAGAGGGGTATGGAAAAGGCACACTGCCTTTTACCTGCCTCAACCCAGAAGCAACATACATCATTCTGCTCATGGTCCATTGGCCAGAACTAGCCCCCTGACTGACCTCAACTCCGCAAGAGGCTGGGGAGTCCAAGGGGCACCTGGAATATTTGGAGAACTCTATCATTGCCCCAGTTTTCTGTCACCACCCTCATCGTATCACCCCCAACAGACTGCGTACTTTGCCACCCACAAAAATATCTACTTAATTTTTCTCTCCTGAGGCCTGGGCAGCAGTCATGGAAAATGAAATGCTTCCAGTGGGGAAGTCCAAAGAGATCTCTTCACCCCACCAGCCCCATTTGCTAGCCTTCAGGATGTCAGCTTTTCACTTGCTGTCCCCTCCTCTCCAGCCCTTGGTTTGTTATAACTAGGGTAAGGCACAGCCAGGAGTAGACTTGAGTGACCAGGTTTCACCAAGAACCAGGTCAGCAGGATAACTGTGTAGGGACCAGAGTGAGAGAGTGACTGGGTCTCTTTGACCCTCAACTCCCTTGATGCAGTGGCCATAGTCGCTTGGCACTTGCGTAGGACTGTGAGGTCCTGCAGGGCTGTAAGATACCTTGTTTCATTTTCTCTTCCCCACAAAACTCAAAGTGACTCCCATTAGGTGCAGGCTTTAGTCAGAACCCAGCCAGAGGAGCCAGGACAGGTTGGGGACAGGGCAGGCCCTTCCTTAGGCTGTCCCTGTCTCTGCCAAGGGCACTTTCCCATTTGGAGGCCAACAGTGTGGGTGAGAAACAAGAACCCAATATGTCAAACAGATACAGCAGAGAAAGTCTGGGCAAATTCTGTCCCCCACACCCCCCCAGCTTCAGTCCTCACAGCCCCTCCTTCCCAGAATAGCCTTGGGAGGAGGAAAGAGATGGGTGGGGAAGGCAGCTTTCCCTCCTCCTGGGGCTGCAACTGCTGGCTGGCGCCAGAACGGCAGCTGCGAGGGGCTGCTTCCTCTCCTGTGGACAGGGCGGTTTCTGTCAGCCAGTATGGGAAGACTGCCCTCCCTCCACATCTCAGGTGACCTCTTCGACCTCCTGTGGCCCAGACCACCTGGGCCCTGCAGCCCTCTGCAGACCCTTTTCCTCTAACAGCGGAATGAATGAAATGGCTCCACTCTCATCCCGGAGGAATGTGGAAAATGTTGCTTTGTTCCTAAGTCTCAGAGACTCCGGGGAGGTGTCCATCCTCAGGGCCTCCCTCCCACGGCTACCCTCCCGGGGCTGTGGTCTTCTTTTAGGACCCCTCATGTGACTCCCCCAGCTCCTCCTCCCTTCCTCAGCCTACCTTGAATCCCTGCCTGCTGTGGGTGGCAGATGAAGGTGAGCCGATACCAGCCCAGGATGCAACAGGAACCGATACCACATCCAGTATGAGCCCTCGCTGCTCCAGAGGGGCTGAATGCCAACACACACACACACACACACACACACACACACACACACACACACACACTTACACTTGGTCACACAACACTCAAAGGAGTTATTTATTTATTTATTTATTTATTTAAAGATGGAGTCTTGCTCTGTCACCCAGGCTGCAGTACAGCGGCACGATCATAGCTCTTTGCAGCCTTGAACTCCCAGTCTCAAGCGATCTTCCTGCCTCAGCCTCTGGAGTCACTGGGACTACAGGCGCTCACCACCACACCTGACTGATTTTTTATTTTTTGTAGAGACAGGGTTTCGATATGTTGCCCAGGCTAGTCTTGAACTCTTGGCCTCAAGCAATCCCTCCAGCTCAGTCTCCCAAGTAGCTGAGATTCAGAGGAGTCTCTTGTGGGCTACTCTTCCCCTTAGGCCTGGCTGCATCTGTTTTTCCTATCAGAGCTGCATCCCCATGACCACATCTTCTGTCGCCCAGGCTGGAGTGCAGTGGCCGGATCTCAGCTCACTGCAAGCTCCACCTCTTGGGTTTATGCCATTCTCCTGCCTCAGCCTCCCAAGTAGCTGGGATTACAGGCGCCCGCCACCTCGCCCAGCTAGTTTTTTGCTTCTGTCTTTTCTAAGATTCCTTACCCCCATCCTCTTACATGCCAAGGGAAGATTCCAAATTCCTGGGTTTGGGGGAGAGTTTTTGTTTGTTTTTTTAATTACCTAGAATGATAGCTCTCTCATGCATACAAAGAGGCAGACTAGCATGATGGTTACGGGTACACAGACCCCTGAGCCAGACTGCAGGGCTTCATATCTCAGCTCTGCCACCTGCTGGCCATATGACTTTGAGCAGGTTACTTAACCTTTGAGTCTCAGTTTCCTCATCTGTAAAACCAAGGTAATGATATTACCTACCCCACAGGGCAACCACCCTTTGAGGATTAAATGATATAATGCACATATGCCCCCCTAATAGGTTGGACAGCAGTCCCCCCCAAAAGATATGTCCACATACTAATCCCTAGGACCTGTGAATGTGAACTTATTTGGAAAATGGGTCTTTGTACATGAAGTAAAGGATATTGAAATGAGATCATCTTGGACTGTCTGAGTGGACCCTAAATCCAGTGACAAGTGTCCTTATGACAGACACACAGAGAAAGCCATGTGAAGACAGAGGCAGAAGGCCGGGGCAGCGGCTCACACCTATATCCCAGCACTTTGGCAGGAGGGTCATTTGAGGCCGGGAGTTTGAGACCAGCCTGGCTAACAAGCCAAAACCCCGTCTCTACTAAAAATACAAAAATTTAGCCAGGCATGGTGGCATGCACCTGTAGTATCAGTTACTTGGGAGGCTGAGGCAGGAGAATCACTTGAACTCGGGAGGTGGAGGTTGCAGTGAGCCAGGATCAAGACACTGCATTCCAGCCTGGGTGAGGAGTGATGCTCTGTCTCAAAAAAAAAAAAAAAAAAAAAAAGACAGAGGCAGAGATTGGAGTGATGCAGCCATGAGACAAGGAACGCCTGGAGCCAAGCTGAGAGAAACCTTCTGCTTTTCCCTTAGAGCTCCAGCGGGAGAATGGCCTTCAGACCGGACACTGGCCTGCCCACTCTTGAGTTTGGGCTTCTGGCCTCCAGAAATGTGAAGAATAAATGTCTGTTGTTTTAAGCCACCCAATGTGTGGTAATTTACTGTGGTAGCCCCAGGAAACTAACACAATTACTCCAACAGTGCTTGGCACATAGTAAATGTTCAATAAATGTTAGCAACCTTTATTATTGGCCCTGTTATTGGACCTAATTGTTATCTGAACCTAACTTTTCATTAAAAGTAATAATGATGGGGAAAAAACCCCATCAACTGTTTTGCTAAACTGAAGGGACATCTTCCCAGGTCTCACCCTTAGCAATATAAAGACACCTCCTAAAGCTTTGAAATTACATTGTTTTCAAATCCTTAGATTGGGCTCCCTCTCTTGCTCCCCAGGGGTTGGGCAGGATCTTCCTTCCTGTCACATGCCCAGGACCCTCCAGTCCATTTTTTGGTCTTGAAGCTGGACTCTTGGTCTGGCTGGGATCTGATGAATTTTATTTCTCCCAATCCCTTTCTCCAGCCGAATGAGGGGACTCGCTATCTCCCCTGCGTCCTCTAACGCCTTCCTGTCTCCTGCTGCATCCATGGGATTTCTGGAGCCTGATATTGCCCGTAATATTTCCATGTGCCCCAATGTTACCCACCTTTTAAGACCCAGCATAGATTCTGTCCTTCTATGATCCCTACATGAGAGAGAATACAAACTCTCTGCCTTCTCCTACCTCTCTTTGGGCACTTATATCTTTCTAGTAGAAGGTCAGTCTTCTATTCTATGTTGATGCCAGCAAATCACTCAATAGCTCTGTCTCCAAAATAAGGCTAATCATTTCTTCTGCTGTGAAAGGGGTGTGACAAAAAGCTGGTATGTGCCTAGAATCCCACTTATAGAGGAATGCCTGCAACTTCCACAGTTTTAACTGAGACAGTTCACATAACTGCAAAGCATTTTAACATTATTTCTCAAAGTTATCTTACATGCACAATCTCACCTGAGGCATTTAATAACACTATGGAGAAGGCAGGCAGGGGTTATTGACCCCCTTTAACAAACTAGAAAACTAAGTCCTAGAAAGATAAAAATTCAACTAATATTTATAGAGCACATTCTATGTGACAGGTATTGAACCCAGCACAATCACATTATGTTTTCTCAGGAGCTCTTTGAGTTAGGTAGTTAAAAGTATCAGAATCTAGAACACTAAATCCACTGTGAGTGTAGAACAAAAGTCACAAAACCCAGGTTTGGAAGTGATCCCCTGTGGGTATTTTCATGAGTAAGTGCTTGGGCCTCAGTTTTCTTACTGATGAAATTGGATTTATAGCTGTAGCTGGTTTCTCTTACAGGTTTTTTTTCCACCTGCTAGGAGGCCCATGATCTTGGGATTGTTTTTCATGGGTGATGATACCATAACTGCCCCTGCCCCTGCCCCTGCCGGCCTGGGAGAAGAGTAGAGATGGAAACCTGAACTGTCATTCCGTCTCAGCCACTTGTGAGCTATGTGACTCTGAGCAACTCTCAGTTTTCTCATCTATGAAATGGGAATTCAGTCTCTCCTGTTCAGCACACAGGTCATTGGTGGTTGAGAATAAGAAATGATCTTATGTCTGTAACAATGCCTTACTTTAAAAAGACAAAAAGTCTGTACTAGGTGGCTCGTACCTGTAATCCCAGCACTTTGGGAGGCAGAGACGGGTGGATCACTTGAGGTCAGGAGTTTGAGACCAGCCTGGCCAACATGGTGAAACCCCGTCTCTACTAAAATACAAAATTAGCCAGGCATGGTGGTGCACGCCTGTAATCCCAGCTACTCAGGAGGCTGAGGCATGAGAATTGCTTGAACTCAGAAGGCAGAGGTTGCAGTAAGCCAAGATTGCACCACTGCACTCCAGCCTGGGCAACAGAACAAGATTCCATCTCAAAAATAAATAAGTAAATAAATAAAATAATAAAAGAAAAAAAGAGCAAGAGACACCCATTGCATCCATTTTAATGATATCACTTGCTCTGTCTCTGCTGCCATAAGAGTGTCCAAGGATGAAATTGCTCCTTGGAAAGGCTTAGAGATTCCAGGGTCCTCAGACCCCACAAGGAGCAGGAAATGGCACACACAGCTGAAGGCAGGTCATGGGGTGGAGCAATGAGCCTTGAACATGGCTTTGATTTCCAACAGTTTGCAACAGAGATGATCCTTGTGAATGCAGTTGCCTCACCAAAGGCTTAAGGGGCAGGATACTGGGACTTGACATGGAATTCAGCATTCTTGAAGTTCTGAAGCTGACACTTTTTATGTTTCAAATCCTCTCCCTTATTTCCTATTACCCTATTCTTCTTTGATATAATCTTACCTATTAACTCAGAAGCAACAAAATTTAAAAGGGACACAGAGTTTCAAATAGTTCCAAGGTGGTCAGAGTTTTAAATAAACCACTCAATTTCCCCTTTAAAAATTTTTGTTTCACATCCCAAAACCTGGGTCATTTCCAAACCTGGGTTTTGTGACTTTGTTCTACACTCACAGTGGATTTAGTATTCTAGATTCTGATACTTTTAACTACCTAACTCAAAGAACTCCTGAGAAAATATAATGTGATTGCGCTGGGTTCAATACCTGTCACAAAGAATGTGCTCTATATTAGTAAAAATACAAAAAAAAATGTATTTTTTTCTTTCAGGACTTTTTCATTAAAGTCAGATTGACAGAAGTTTTAAAAAATAACCCGTTAAAAGATAAGCAGAATAATATAGTTTTGACTTTACTTCTCCAAAGATGTTGTATACGACTATTTTCTGTTTCCTGTGTCTATGGCCATCATTTAACATTTTTGCAGACAACCACCATACCCAACATTTGTTAAGCACTTTAATGTTCATTATCTCTATTATTTTTCACAACTCTACCATTTCCATTTTACGGATACGGAAACTAAGACTCAGAGCCCAAGCCCATAGAACCAGCAGAGGCAGAGCTCAAACTCTAAATTGCTGTTCAAAGGCAGCACTCATTCCCACATAGTTCCAAGGCTGGCCTTTGGAATTATATTTCTGGGCTGGAGGTGGCAGCCAAACAGGGCTGACTTGAAAAGCCCAGATAGAAAAGACAAGGGGTGAGTTTCAATAATACAGGCAAGCCTTCTATGCTGAAAGGATCATGAGAATAAAAGGTACAATCCAAGGAAGTCAGCTGAGGCAAGTTGTACAAAGCACTATAAGCTCTCAGGGCTTATAGAGAGATAACAGACATGTCCTGGCCCAAAACACACATTTGGCTCCTAAGAAGTCATGTGTATAAGTCTCAAGTTTAGGGACAATTTGGGAACATGAAATAATGGGCCTCTATCAATAAGGTGTTCACTGAGTACTCATCATATCAGGAATTGAGCCTAGTGCCATGATAATACAAATGGCACATAAGACAGGGGTGCTGTACTCAAGGAGCTTCTAGTGTAGTTAGGGAGACCAGACTGAAACATGAAATAACAGAAGAAATCGTGTCTATATTCAACTTTAATGGTATAAACTAGAAATTGTATGAGTCTAAAGCAGAAGACCAGTGGGGACAAGAGGCAATTAAGAGACATGGGAGATAGAATGGGGAGGCTGCCAACTCTAAGCAGAATTCCAGAAGGAGCAAGAGATAATATGGAGAAGAGGCAATTGTCAAGGAGACAATGGCCTCACTTTCTTTAGCACTGATGAAAGATCTGAATCCACAGATACAAGAAGCACAAACTACATTAAGCAGGATTACACACATACACACACACATGCACACAATCTGAACATATGATAATGAACTATAGAACACCAACAATAAAGGTAAGATATAAAGGCAACCAGAGAGAGAGAAGACAGACAATTCAAAAAAAGGCATAGCAACTAGAGAGCAAAATCTCAGCAGCAAATATTAAAGCTATCTTCAAAACGCTTGGAGAAAATTATTGTCTACCTATATTTGTGTGTCCGGAAAAATTACCTTTTAGAACTATGGTGAAATCAAGATATTTCCTGATATGCAAAAGTTAAGAATAAACCCAATAAGCAATTAGAAGGGGGGAAAAAAACCCTTCTAAATAATATACTTTAGGAAGAAGTAAAATGATCCCAGATAGGAGCTCTAAGATGCAAGAGGATTGGTAAACAAAGAGATGAATAAACCTGTATACAAATCCAAACAAACAATTTATGTATAAAACTTATAACAATATCTATTTTGTAGGAGTTTAAAAATACATAAATACTGAATATAAAAGCATGTATGTCTAGAAAGTGTGCACAAAGAGTTAATATCTTACAAGGTTCTTGTATTATTTGCAAAGAGGGTTCAGATACTAAGTTGGAGTTTGTCTAGTATGCCTCACAAAATTTCTATGAAAAAATAACATCCAAATCAGTGGGAGAATGGGAGGAATGGAATAAGAAAACAAACAATTCAACAAGAGTGAGCAAGAAAAGAGAAAAAATAACAGAAAAAGCAGAGACAAATAGAAAGCATGAAGTAAAGCAATAGGTTTGTCCAAATATGTCTGTAATCATAAGTATAAAAAGACTAAAATCATTACTTAAAAGACAAGAATTGTCAGATTGCAATTTTTTAAAAAATCAACTATATACTGCTTATAAAAGACACACCTAAAACATAAGGACACAGAAAAGTTGAAAGTAAAAAAGGATGAAAAAAAGATACATCAGTCAAGCACTAACCAAAAGGAGGCTGGGAAGGCAAATTTAATATTAGACAAAATAGACTTGAGGACCTGAGGAGTCCAGGACGGCTCCACAGAGGAGCTGTTATAGTTCCCTCAGGACAGTGGGTGGGGAAATTGATCTCTCAGGTCACCTTGACCCTCTGTGGCCTGACCCCTGCTACCTTTCCAGTCTTGTCCTATATCACTCTCTCCCTCATTTTTATTGCTTCTTACGCTGGACCTCTTTCATTTCCTAGAACATTCCAGACTGTTTCCTGTCTATTGGCTCAGTGTTATATCTCCACGGCCAGCACTGAAACTGGCACTTAGCAAGTGCTCAATAAATATTTATTGAATGAATAAATAATGGGTGATTCTTCTGAGGGGGTTGCTGTGTTGAATCTTATAAAACAGCAGAGGGATTCTGGGAGAACTCAAGTTTTACTTCCCAGAGCTCCAAGGCTGAAGTGCTGTGAGGTACAGGACCCAGGCCATTTTTCTTTCATGTGAGGGGAAAAGATGAAGGGATGTAAAAAGAAAAGACCTTTCAGGACTTTTCCAAAGGATCTCAATGCTTATATCCATTGGGTTAATTCCTTTCCACTCTCCGGTGACCTTGAGCTGGGAGGATGGTTGGAGGGGTAAGAGTTGATGGGGAAGGGGTCCCAGGACATCCTCATTGGAGAAGTTCATGAGAACATCACTCAATTCTAGCCAACAATTGTATGTATATATGTGTATGTGTAAATATGTGTAGGTATACACTTTGAGTAGTTGATCCACAAATGTCATGGGTACATGACAGTCCTTCAGGAAATAGGGAACAGAGATGAACAGGTGGAGAACTTGACTGCTGGAAAGATGAGTGAAAACTGACTTCAATGGGATGGGGTCCTAGACCAGCAAAGCATTGTGTCTGCTTCCAGCGACCTGGTTTGGGTATCCTAGGGATGGTCTCTCTGGATCCAGCCTCACTCCCTTTCACTCCCATACTTTCCAGTGTTGTGATGTGAAGTGAGCATCACCAAAATTGTATGACCCGTCTTGATTCTTTTGTGATCATTTCATCTAAAATTCACAGATTCTTTGGAGGTGAATGGATAATTCATCTGCTTTCTTCTTAAGTAATAGAATAAATCAGTCTAAAGCTCACAAAACACCTTAGAGACTGCCTAATGTGACCTGTCTTTATGTTAAAGGATGAGGATACTGTATCCCAGAGAAGGTAAATAGTTTGCCCTAAGTCACGTTCTGGCAGAAGGAAGCGTGGAACCCAGGCCTCCCAATGTCCAGGCTAGGTCTCTTGTCACAGCACCACATGTTCAGCCACCCAGGACTACAGGCTTAATTTACACCACAACCTGTGAGCTTTTACAGTCTCCAACCTGGGCTCCCCACCACAGGGGTCTGGATGTGCCCCTTACCGCACACGTTGACTTCAGCAACACCAGCCCATTTTGCTCTGCCATAGGGCCTGAGTCTCCCATTGTTAATCATCTTTTAAAACAGTTTAACATCTGCTGCAGGGAAATTTACTGGCCTCAAGTTACCGGCTATAATTTTGGTCATTTGGGGGAAATAATGATGCTATAGTCGTCACTTTCCAAATGTTGCAGGAACCTGACCCAAATCAAGAAACCTCTCAATAAATCAGCTCAGAAATGGCATCAATTTCTAGCCTCACTGTTTAGAATGTTGCAGCTCTGAATCAGTGTCTGGGCTGGAGAAAGAATCCAACTCAAAGTCTCTGGATTTTAATAATAGCTGCCATTGTTCAAAGAGGGATTCATAATTCTCAGTGGACTCTGGCCAAAAAGCTTGAGCCAGAATCTGTATTTATGTATGTTTGGATGTACTAAGCGCCCTAAGTTTTCTTGAGTGGTTCTTTCAATGTGGAAGCTACCCAGATCTCCAGGCCATGATCCTGCTTGTGGACATCACCTTGGACCAAGCCCTCCCTGCTGACAAGATTTTATAAGTCTTCTTTGGCCCTTGATTTATGGGCATGTGGCCAGGATTATTGTACATCATGACATTCATCATTAACAGTAAAAGCAGTAGGTAACTCTTATGGAGTGTTTGCTTTGGGCCAGGAGCCATTCCATTAACTCATGCAATCCTCACAACAACCACATAAGGCAGGTACTACTACCATCTTCATTTTACACATGAGGAGACTGAGGCACAGAATGGGCAAGTGACTAGGCCAAGATCACACACATATCAACAAAAAGTACTGGGGTTTGAACTCAAGCAGTCTGGCTCTAGAGAACCCTTTTTTTGTAAACAGATTTATTGATATATAATTCAAATACCATACAATTAACCCCCTTAAAGTATACAAGTCCGTGGTTTTTTAAGGGATATTCACAGAGATGTGCAATTATCATCACTCTCTAATCCAAGAATGTTTTCATTACTCCTCAAAAGAAACCTTATGCACATGTGCAGACATGCCCAACTTCCTCGTTCTCCCAGCCCCTGGCAACCACTAATTTAATTTCTATCTCTATGAATTTGCCCATTCTGTACATTACATGTAAATGGAAGCATGCAGTATGTGACTTTTTGTGTCTGGCTTTTTTCTTTTAGCATGTTTTTCAGGTTCACCTATGTTGTAGCATGTATTTCATTTATTTCTATTTATCATTATGGCCAGATAATATTCCATTGTATAGATATACTGTATTTTGTTTAGCCATTGATCAATTGATGGGCATTTGGATTATTTCCACTTTGGGGACATTACAAATAATGAGGCCCTGAACATTTCTGTACAGCTTTTTCTTTCTCTTGGTTATGTACCTCAGAGTGGAATTACTAAATCTCATGGTAACTCTGTGTTGAACTTTTTGAGGAACCGCCACACTGTTTTTCAAAGTAGCTGCACCATGTTACATCCCCACATCAATGCATAAGGGGTCTGATTTCTCCACATCCTTACCAACTTATTATTTGCCATTGTTTTGATTATGGTGGATGTGAAGTGGATGTGATCATAGAAGATGTGAAGTGGTATCTCATTGTGGTTTTCATTTGCATTTTCTTATTAACTAATGATGTTGAGCATCTTTTCATGTGCTTTTTGGCCATTTGTATACATATTTCCTCTCTAGAAATGTCTATTCAAATGCTCTGCCCATTAAAATGGTTATTTTCTTGTTATTGTTAAGTTGTAAGGGGTTTTAATATTAATATATTCTATATGTTTCTTATCAGATAATTTGCAAATTTTTCTGCCATTCTGTTGATTGTCTTTTCAGTTTCTGGATGATGTCCTTTGAAGCATTAACATTTTACTTTTTGTGTAGTCAAGTTTATTTTTTTTCTTTTGTTGCTGTATGTTTGATGTCATATCTGAGAAGGCTTTGCCTAACTCAAGGCCATGAAGATTTGCTCCTATGTTTTGCTCTAAGAATTTTAAGATTTTAGGTTTTATATTTAGGTCTATGATCCACTTTGAGTTAATTTTTTATGTAGTGTGAGCTACTGGTCCAACTTTATTCTTCTGCATGTGAATATCCAGTTGTCACAGCACCGTTTGTTGAAAAGACTATTCTGTCCCCACTGAACGGTCTTGGCATCCCAAAGGCCTCTCTTGACTACTGTACTCAACTGTCTTTCTTGAAGATTTTTGGGGTATGAATACGTGTGTGTGTGTGTGTGTGTGTGTGCACACGCGCATGTGTGTCACAAAAAGTAGCAGAAACTAACCAAAGCTGTGACCTAGAGTGCTCATCGCACCTGAAGTGAAATCACCAGATGTCTAAAAGTCTAAAGAGTAAAGATGATGAAATAAGACCAAGACCAGATTATCCATATGACCGCCGAAGCCTGAAACACACCATTAGAAAGAAGATGGGGTCTTTGTAAAGATTTTTAAAAGGAAAGTCTCCCAAGGAAGAAGGAAGATAGCTCCATGAAGAGCACATGCTGTTAAACTAACAGACGTCCTATGGTCACTCATAGATGGGATCGAATGAACACATAAAGTAGATGGAGCCAGCCAAATGTGAGATTGGAGTTTCAGATCTGGGATGATTTCTATCAGTCCTCACTCTGAGACCTTAGGGTTATCATTTTCTTTGTCACAACTGTTAATACAATAACTTTCTGCCCATCAGGCCAGACTCTGCCCCATCGGTGATTCAGGGATTCCTGAGCCACTTTTAGAGTGGACAGGCCATGATTTTACTGCCCTGCTCCTTCCACAGACAATTTCTTCAGTCTCAAAAGGACCCCTGGCATTATTCAGTTAGTGATTTATTTCTTTTTCTCCAAAGACAGTACCCCTGACATGAGGAGTGCTCAGGTAATCAGAAAGTCATGACCTTCAGAAATGATTCATTGAGGTAATTAGAAGTGGTCAAGCCCCAATTACTGTGCCTTGAAGAAACCTGGTAGGGTTTGTTTCCTTTGCTCTAGTTTCACCACGAGCCACTTTCTCACTCCTCAAAGGGCTTGTATAAGTGAGAGTAAGTGATGTCAATTACTATAACAAGCAATCCTTAAATTACAATGGTTTCACTCGAAAAATCATTTCTCTCTCTCACAAAGTCCAGTGCAACAGAGCAGGCTTCCATGTGATCATTCAGTGACCCAGGGTCCTTTCATCTTGTGTCTCTGCCACATTCTTAGAACTCTACGTCCTCTGCTAGATCCTTCCATGCAGCTAAAAGATGGGAAAGGAGGAACTGGGAATCCCTTTGTTGGTGTTCATGCACCAGACCTGAGCAATATACTTTAGCCACAATCCATTGGCCAGAACTGAGTCACATGGACACATCTAATTCAAAAGATCCTGGGGGAAAAAGCCTCCCATGCCCAGGAGATAAGGGAAATGCATTTTGGTGAACATATATCAAGATGCAGAACTATCAAGATGCAGAATTCAGCTGCCATAATGACAAAATCTTTATGATACTTCCAAGCCATCCTAGAGTGTTCTTTCCCCTGAGCTCAGAAAGGTCTCTCTCCGGTCACGTGCTTTCACCAATTGTGACCAGATCCACTATGGAGAAGGCCTCAAGGCAGGTCTGTGAGCCAGGCAGTGAGGTGAATCTGGCAGGATCTTTCCTTTCCATAATAGTTCATGGCTGTCAAACAAGAATTCTACAAATACCAGCCAGGTGTGATGGCTCACACCTGTAATCCTAGCACTTTGGGAGGCATGGTGGCACATGCATGTAGTCCCCGCAACTTGGGAGGCTAAGGTGAAAGGATCACCTGAGCCCTGGAGGTTGATGCTGCCACCATGCTCGGCTAATTTTTGTATTTTTTGTAGAGATGAGGTTTTGCCATGTTGCCCAGGCTGGTCTTGAACCCCTGACCTCAAGCAACCTGCCCACCTTGGCCTCCCAAAGTGCTAGGATTACAGGTGTGATCATGCTACTACACTCCAGTCTGGGCAAGAGTGAGACCCTGTCTCAAAATAAATAAATACACAAATAAAAGAATTCTACAAATACTTAATTACCTAATCTGGGTCAAAAATCAGAACAGGTTCTGAGAGCATGGCCTAGGTGCAGGAGACTGGGGTTGGATGTGTATACTGAGAGGGTGGGGCCCAGGGATACCAGAAAAACAGAGTCTATTTCTTTTCATGGCCAGATAATATCCCATTATACAGATATATCATATTTTGAATAATTCTCATTCCAGAGGGCTGAACACAGAGGCAAAACCAGATGCAAGGCCATGGAGCAGAGCCTGGAGACATCAAAACAAAGCCTGAATTAATAACAACAGCTATTGACATCACAAAGAGAAACAATTAGAAAGTATGTGGCTCCTGATGGAAGAGCACCACTACCTATCATCTAGGAGAAAAACTCAAACCTGAATGTGATCAAGCCTCTAGGTTCAACTACTAACTTAGCAGAAATTCACAGGGTAGAGGAACATGCTAATCAACACCAAGAGGATGCAATCAGTGACATTTAGGCTGCGGGAAGCTCTGCAGGCTAAATGACCCTGGTTCTTCAACAAATCCATCACAGGAAATAAAGAGAGAATGGGGGAAGCATGTTTAGATTAGAGAAGCTTAAAAATATATGTGGAAGAAATGGGCAAAAGAGAACAGCAGAACTTAAGGAACCATACTTGTGTGATAAACTATAAAGAAATGTTCACCACCAAAGTCAGCCACCTTGGCATAGGAGGATAGCCTTGGGGTCCTAGAGCAGTTGAGGAAGAGATAAGCTCAGGAGAGTTGAGCTCAGTTCCTGGTCCTGTTCCTGGTTATCAAGATGAATTCAGGGCTGAGAAGTGTACCTCATTTTCTTCAGTAGCAAAAAATGAGGTCAATTATACCAATTCTGCCAAGCTCTTAAGATTGTCTTGAGAACCAAATGAGCCTATGCCACCCCCTTTCTCTTATTCCCCTGGTGAGCTGGTCATCCTTCAACTTCTGTGATCAACCTTACCTCCTCCAGAAAATGCAAATCTTCACTTCCTGCTGATCCCACAGCCATCAGCACATCCATCTGATGTTACAGCTAGTTTGTGACTCTGTCTTAAGCTATTGCGTTAGCAGTACCCAATAAGAAGCATGGTTGCTATAGATAAAGTTGGTTGTAGACAAAGTCAATAAAGTCCATTGAATGAGTAATATGCAGGAAAGTCTCTGTAATGATTAAGGAACAGTTACAAATGTAAATTATTATGGTTATTTGTTATCACCACTGAGCTATGGGATTAGGACACTAGGGGGAAACTGTCGTATTATTCAGACTGGATGATTTGACAACTGTTGCCTTTTGGGTAAAAGAGACAATGTGATGGATAAAGAGGAAAAAAAGACCTTAATCTGGGCTGCTGCTTTGCCTTGGTAGGGTAAGCAGATGGCAGCACCAGAGAGTGTGGCCAGAGGAGGTGCTGAAAGGAGGGAAGTGGGAGTAGGGTCCTAAAGCCAAACCTACATACAATTTTAACTTTGCTAGGGCCTAGGCTCATCTGTGCTGACATAGTGGATGGTGAAAACACCCTACCACATGAAAACAGCTTGGGGAAGAGGCTTGGTGGTCTAGACAACAAGGTTCTGTTCCTGGCTCTTATTAGTGAGCTTGAACTCTCTGATGCTCCCTACCAAGCAGGTGGGCTTCAGTGGAAGGCTGTGCAGCCATGAATGAAGATCACGTGGAGTCGAGGACTAAAGGTGCCAAGTGGGCCAAACCAATCGTCAGTATTTCTAGCAGCTTATCCTTAGGACCTGTACTTCCCAGTGGGCTCTATGGGAAACCCCAATACAAGGGATATTAGAAGGTGACGAAAGAGTGTGAGTGTGGAAAATACTGGATGAAATAGAATGAAACAAATTTCTTCATTGCAGAACTTCTCAGAGCCTTTCATAGGTGCTGTGAATCTCCAAGATGGCAGACAGTGTTTCCCAAATTATTTGGATCTAGGAACCTTTTTCATAAAGCATCTTATAGGCCTCATGTGCCAGGGTGTGGCTTCAAGAAAGGCTGGTCTAAATAGATGTCAGAGTTGGGGGTTGAAACATTATTTAGCTTTAAATATGGCCTTGGAGGGACAGAGGGCATGCCATTACATGACTAATAATTCACATGAGCTATCTGCTTTGATTCTGGAGGACCTGTGTCCATTTACTTTTGCCTCCCTGCCCAGTCCCTCAGATGGACACTTTGGTTGGAGAATCTTCTGGGCTCTCAATTCCAATTTCACCTTCAGGTACCACGGGGCAGCTCTTTGACAAGATAGCTTTTAGGACATCAATTATTTTTTCTTCCTAAGGAATAGGGATGTACCACAATGGCTGAGCCATCCCCAGACAGCCATGTAGTATAAGAGGCCTCCCGCTCTAGGGCCAAAGCCCAGGGATGTCTCAGACCAGGGTTGGTGCAAAGGCTCATTGTTCCACAAATCTGGGGGTGCTTCACAGGCCAGGGGTGGTGAGAACTGTCCTGGGGTAACTTATCAATATGGCGGCACCTCTTTCTGGAGGTCTGGGAGACACGTATAACAGAAGGAACATTTTGAATACATCTCCAAGCAGCAATCCCTCTGGCCTGCAATGCAGGCTGTCTGTGGTGGGATCTACACGGTGATATCAAAATTTTCTGAGAATTCTGTGTCACTAAGACTTAAGAATAACATCCCAGCCCTCTTTCTGTGACAAGCTTTGGAAAAACTGAACAGAGGCTGGGCTGGAGGAAGCTCCATGAGCCATGTCCCAAGGCCAGGTCTGTGAGGAAGTTAGAGAGAGAACAGCCAGTACCAGCTCTTCCTCCTCCTGCTGCTGCTGGGGCTCCTGTTTGCTCAGCCACCTCCAGCAGTTCCTTTTTTCAGCTGTGGCTCGGGTGAGAATTATGCAATTACTAATATTACCCCAGCGCAGCAGCCAGGGCTTGATAGCTGCTGCCCGGCAGCTCCAGCCCAGAGGGAAGCCAACTGCAATGACAATAAAACAAAGTCCTTGGCAACTGATGGCCTCTCGTTTGCATGCTGGGACTGACAAACGGGATGTGGAGCCAGCCCTGACTCCAGCTCCTTGGGAAGTCTTGGAGCTGGCCCATTGCCTCCCCAGCATCGGATTCCAAAGGCATTTTTCAGCCCAGCTGGGAAGGCTGTGACAGTCTCAACAAGGCTCACTCTATTAACCTTGAGAAATAAGTCTCCAAGCCTCAGTCCAGGGCATCTTCTGGAAGAGAAGTGGATGAGCCTGCCCTGATTTGGCTGGCTTTGTCAATCAACCAACCAAATAGCATTTAGAGAACACTGTTGCATGTGAAGGCATTGCTCAAGACTTACGCATTCAACGCATCTTTCTGAAGGCCTACTGTGTGTTAGTCACTGTGCTGGGTCCTGGGGATGTGTCCATGAACAGAGGAGACAGCCCTGCCTTCTTGGGAGCTCATACTCTATTGTCAGGAGGGAGATGAGAAACAGAAGAAATCAGTAAGTGATACAGTGAATTAGAAAGTAATAAGGTACTCTGGAGGACATTTGAGCAGTCAGGTGATGGGGCATGTAGGAGGCAGGAGTGCATTTGAAATGGGTAGTCAGAGAAGGACTCACTAAGAAGGCGACATCTGAATCAAGACTGGAAGCAGGTGAAGGGTCAAAACGTAAACTCCAAAATGACCTACTCTCTAGAGTTTACCAGCTCTGTTCACAGCAAAAGGCACGCAAAGCATCAGACTGATTGGCAGGGCATCCCAAGAAGGAAATGACCACAACCCTCTGTGACCTAGGGAGGGGAGTAACTGCAGCCTGGGAACTGCTCCCTGAAAGCACTTCATTGTTTGAAATATGGGTGAGATGCCTAAGACAGGTGGGAGTTAGTTGGGACCAACAATATGAGGAGAATTCATGACTCGGACACGCAAGAGCAGAGTAGGGGACATCTGTAGGCAATAGCAGGACCAGGGGCCACTCTCATAGGTGCAGTCCACAGAAGAGAAATGCCTGTTGAGGTTTAGCAGGCTGAGCCCATGAGAAGTCTCCCTTCTTCCCACTGAGAAACTTTCAGATCAGTTGATTGTTCTCCAAAGACCAAAAAACCCTGTAAATCAGAGGGTTTACATGCCCACCCATCAATATCACCTGGTTTTTATTCTGGACCCATCAATCAGAATCTGTGCTTTCAAAAGCCTGCCAGATGGCTCCAAACATCAGTTAGATTTGGGGGCCATTGTTCTGGCCCTACCCTGTCCTGCTTTTATTGCCTAAATCATTCAGAGGCAATTCAAGTGGTCAGAGAAGAAGATCAGGGGCTTTTCCCACTGAGTGGGAGGGATCTGTTCATATGTCAGTCTCCACTAGGAGACTGTGAACCCCTTGAGGGCAGGAACTGTATCTTACTTTTCTGTATGAAAAGTAGGCCCTGAAACATAAGAGGCATTGATACATATGTTCTGAACTGAACTGAGCCTGGTTCTACCAGGGGCTAGCCATCTGCATGTGGTCCTGACACTTAACCTCCCCAGACCTCAGCCTGCATCTATAAAATGGGCACAGGCCAGGCATGGTGGCAGGTGCCTGAAATCTCAGTTACTTGGGAGGCTGACGCAGGAGAATCCCTTGAACCCGGGAGGCGGAGGTTGCAGTGAGCTGAGATCAGGCCACTGCACTCCAGCCTGGGCAACAGAGTGAAACTCTGTCTCAAAATAAATAAAAATAAAAAACAAAATGGGTACAATGATTCCTGCCCTTCCTACCTCACAGGATTTCTGAGAGGCCCAGAGTGTGGTGACTTGTATACTTGCAGAAGCAGTTGAACAGTTTCTTTAGCAGTTTCCAGTGGAGAGGAAGCTTGGCACAGATGACCCAAAATAAATCATCTTAAGGCCTTGTTTGACTTTAGAATCTGCCCAATGAGTAGGTTTACCTTCCTGAATTTTTTCTTTTGCTCTAATTAAAACTCATTCATACTGAGCAGAGTCAAATAACAATCTACTTTGTGCCAGACACCATATTTGACAATGGGAACCCACAAACGAGTAAGTTATAGTCTGGACAGTCACTGAGCACAAATTCTAACTGGGAAGAGCAAACACACGGACCAAGAGCACCGACGGAAGCAAGCAGAGTGAGAATTGTGGCCAAACACTTCACTTCCAGGCCTGAGGTAATGAGCAGAAGAAAATCTCCAAGGTGGAAAGTGTACAGAAAACAGAGAAAACAGATAGCTCTTTCAGGATCAGCAAGTGACATGACCAGCATGAGGAGTTGGAGCAGAAGATGCAGGAAAGAGGTGAGACAGTATCTGTCTTGAAGATGGCACCCAGTGCGCCCTCTCTCCTGGTATTCATGCCTTTGCATAATCCCCTTCCATGAGAGTGGACTGGACCTAGTACCTCACTTCTAACAAAGAGACTATGGCAAAAGTGATGAGGTTGCAAAAATGCTGTGGCTTCCTTCTTGGGTGTTCTCTCTTGCTCTCTCATTAGCTCACTCTGACAGAAGCCAGTGCCGGACTGCAAGCTGCTCTGTGGAAAGACTTATGTGTCAAGGAGTTGATATCTCTGGCCCACAGCGAGCGAGGACATGAGGTGCTCAGTCCAACGGCCAGCAAGAAATGGAATCCTGCCAGCTATCCCGTGAGTGAGCTCAGGCTGGGTCCTGCCTGGACTGAGCCTTCAGATGAGCCCCAACCTAGCTGCCCCCTCAATTGCAGCCTTGTGTGACCCTGAGCTAGGGGACCCAGCTAAGATATCCCCAGATTCATGATCCATAGGAAGTGTGAAATAAATGTTTGTGGGTTTTAGCTTTTATTTATTTAGCAATAACTAACTAATATAGGTGGCCATCAGAGTTTTCAAACATGAGGGGGAAATAAAGCCTATTCTTTGACAATGGGTTGATGGGCAATAAATGCAGGAATGCCAGGGGGAGTGATGGGAACTTGAACAAGGCAGTGGCAGAAGGAACAGACAGGAATGAACAGAGAGATATTACGAGGTACATTGGCAAGACTTGGGTTCCAGGAGGCCAGATTGTCCATTCTTCTGGTTACTTAAGCCAAAAATCTCAGTTATCACTGATTGTTATTATACTCAGATCTCCACATGCAATACACTAGCAAATTCCATCTTCAGCTTCTCTTCCCTCTCCCACAGTTCTGTTCTCCACCTGACAGCCAGATCATGCCACCTTCCCACTCATAACCCACTGATGAATTTTAACTGCTCCTAGAATAAAATCCGAAGTCCTCCCTATGTCCCACAGTCCCTATGTGATGTGGCTTCTGGCCACTTTCTAAGCTTATGTCTTCCCATTCTTCCCACTCTCTCAGTCCCAGCCAAATAGACTCTTGCTAGCCCCTCTGTTTCGAATTCTCTTTCTGCAGATGCTGCGTTTGCTCAGCTCACTCCTTCGGTCCTTTTAGAAATTACTTCCTGATGGGGGAGCATTTAAGCTGAGATTCTGAAGAAAAATCATACAACTTGCCATCTTAGATGGCTTAGGAAAATTGGCTGCATTCATTCAGAGTCACATCTCCCACTGGAGGACTGGTAGTATTAGGTGTAGCAAAAGCTTTCTTGAATGATGCCAGAACTTCAGGGCCTGGGGCCTGATGACCAGACAGGATAGGGCACATTCTCCTCCTTAAAGGTCTTTGCAGAAGTAGAGCATCTTAGGAGTAGCCCACCACACCTGTCACTGACTTTTTTTTTTTTTTTTTTTTTTTTTTTGATTGGGATTTGGGTTTTTTCCCACGGTGGGGGGGGAGGGGCCCCCCCCCCTTCCCCTGCTTTTTTTTTTTTTTTTTTTTTTTTTTTGAGATGGAATCTGGCTTGTTGTCCAGGCTGGAGTGCAGTGGCACCATCTCAGCTCACTGCAACCTCCACCTCCCGAGTTCAAGCAACTCTCCTGCCTTGGTCTCCCAAGTAGCTGGGATTACAGGCATGCAACACCATGCCTGGCCGATTTTTGTATTTTTGGTAGAGACGGGGTTTCACCATGTTGGCCAGGCTGGTCTCGAACTCCTGGCCTCAAGTGATCCACCTGCCTTGGCCTCCCAAAGGGCTAGGATTATAGGTGTGAGCCACCATGCCCAGCTGTGTCACTGCCTCTTTAACTGCCCCAGACACTGCATATCCACCAATGGGCTTGATCCTCCCTGCAAGGTTGCAGAGAAATATGTTCAGATGTTATTTTCACCACTGCCTGGACAGTTGAGGCAACAGAGGCACAGGGAGGTGGAGTGCCTTTTCCTAGAGTTTATTTTTTTGAGACAGGGTCTTGCTTTCTCACCCAGGCTGGAGTGCGGTGGCACAATAATGGCTGACTGCAGCCTTGACTTCCCAGGCTTAGCAATCCTCCCACCTCAGCCTCCTGAGTAGCTGGGACTACAGTTGTGTGCCACTACACCAAACTAATTATTATTTTTTTTTTAGAGATCAGGTCTTACTGGTTGGTCTCGAACTCCCAACCTCAAGGAATCCTCCCACTTTGGCCTCCCAAAGTGCTGGGATAACAAGACTGAGCTGTCTGTGCCCAGCCCCTAGGGTTTCTTGATTGCCAGTGAAGTATACCTCATTATCCTTGGGTCTTCAAAACAATGAGAGCTTGACAGGAAAAGATAAATAAATCATAATAAGAAAATAAGAGACATGTAAAAGTGCTGTGTCAATTGCTATTCATTTAATAACTATTTTAGCTTAATATGTTGTGGCTTTGAAGCAGTCATTCATTAAGCTGAATTTCTCTGGCCACCTACACACCATGTGGTCAGGCGCTGTGCTAAGCAGCAGCTATTCACCCTGAGTGCCCAGTATAGGCCAGGGTGTGGCCCGTGTGGCTCCGGGTGGGGCCACTCAGTCTGCAGGGTGGAGGGAGTGGACTTGGAGAGAAGAGGGCATTTGGAGTCAGTTGCCTGGAGTTGGTGAGAACCACAGCCCCCATGGGGCTCTCTGTTGTCTGCCCCATGAAGGGTCTTAGTGCTCTGCAGAGTCACCGTCCGTCCTTACGCTCACACAGCCAGTATTGCTCTGGGTTCCTGGGAGGCCTCCTGCAGGGCATAGGACAGTGCCCGCCAACAGAGTCACAGCGAGTCCAGTGATCATCTCTTGGTGATGTGAAATGGCTCCAGGGGTGACCCGGTGAGTCAACAGTGTGTCCCTCCCCACCAGTCTTCTAACCCATCATCTCCCCCACAGGCCACCCACAGTGTGCTAGAAATGCCTGCTCTTTTTCACTTTTTCCCTAAAGACAGAAAGCAAAAAAGACAAAGAGCTGAAAAAGCACAGGAGCCAGGTAGTGCAGCAGGGCGGTGCCAATGTGAGAAGCCAGCCAGGGTAGAGGCTCGGCTGGGAGTAGAGGGCTTCGGGGACAAGGGACATTCAGACTCAAGGGCAGTGAGCCCCTCTCCTGTGCTGACATGAGTCTCTCGTACCCCCTCGGCTAGAACTGGAAGGGCCTTTAAACACCGTCTCATCGAACCTTGGTTTCAAGTCAACTGATGTTCAAAGAGGCCATGTTATAATTAAGCCAGATTTGTTCTGGCCTTAGAGAATGGAAGAGAAAGTTGAAAAAATAGTTAACTTGGACAGAAAGCCTGAGTTTTACAGCACTCAACCATATAGCGACACCTAATCATTTACCTATGACTGCTCTATGCCTGGTTTCCTCTAGGCCAGTCTAAGTTCCTTCAGGGCCAGGGCCTTTCCCAAGATTCCTCTTGTGTCATGGATACCCAGGAAATGTTGGCCCACATTAGGTAAACAGAAGGAAAAAAAGAATAGCAGATGAAATCCAGGCAGTGAACAGAATAAATGATGAGCAAACAGACACCTCCTAAGTCACCTACAGCTCACTCCTGCTGAGAAGTCAACCAAAATTACAAAGCAGTGTGAGCTAGTAGAAAATCACAGAATCACAAATAATTACAGCAACATTAGTAACAACATCAAGACACGCACATTGTGTAGCATAGTATTTTGTCACAGAGCCTCTCCATTGTGGCCAAGTACTGCTGGCAGGGCAGGTCTGGACCATCTTTACACCACCCAAGCCCTAAAGTCTCGCAGTGAGGAGTCGTCCCCAGGAAAGGCCCATTTGTTCTTTCCTGCCTGAAGCCCAGGCAATGCCCAACAAACTCAATTTTCACACGTTCCTGGAATGAAAATAGCATTTGTCAGTGCCTGCCCTGTGTTTATCAGGCTCTCCGGGAGGAAGTGAGACGTTTGGAAAAAGCCTGATCTAAAATTAGCATTGATTTTTTTGAAGTCACTGTTTCATCCATTTTGAAATTTCAAAAAGCATCCAGAGGGTGCAAGATTTTTTAACACTCCTCGAAGAGCGGCCCAAGTTTGAGTCCGCTCTGCTCAGGGCATGCTCCCCACTCCCGTGTGTCCTTGTAAAGAATGCAGGAGGGCGTGACCTGGGGTTTCCTTCCTTGGCTATTCTCCTGGCATGGGTAATGTGAATCCTCCAGCTATATTAGGGAATACTTTCATCTTCCTTCTGTTGTCCCCTGCCCTAGAGAGGAAAGAAAGAAGGGGAGGGACTAACATGACTGAGCAAATAGATCTGCCAGCAACATGTTAGACCTTGGCTCATGCTCACACACACGAATGTATTGGGACAGTTTGTAACTAAGGTCTTCTGTATTTACACAGCACTTATCTGTGAGTCGTTTCACACCCACCCACAGAGCACAGTGAGCCTTGTAATCCCTTGATGCCTCAGTCTCTTCATCTGTAAAACGGCAATAATGATACGTGCTGCCCAGGGTTGCTGCAAGGACTGGCAAGCTCA
This sequence comes from Rhinopithecus bieti, assembly GCF_001698545.2. Classification (NCBI taxonomy): domain Eukaryota; kingdom Metazoa; phylum Chordata; class Mammalia; order Primates; family Cercopithecidae; genus Rhinopithecus; species Rhinopithecus bieti. The sequence continues at coordinate 2,380,616 of NW_016806838.1, forward strand.
GGGTCTTACAATGCCTGCACCAGGTCAGCCCCAGCCACCCCTTACGGGCTGTAAGGTCTTCTTGCCCTTATTTCATACCCGAATCACGGAGATGTGATGTGCGACTGCTGTTTGGTGCATTTCAGGTCCCTGACTCCCAGTTGAGGACCCTTTCCCAGCTCTGCCATGGGACTAGTCTGCAATGAGCCAGGTTTGCCCATCCTGAGAACACAGGAGAATTCTAATAAGGACCCCAATGTCCCAGTGCCCCCACACAAACCAATCTAGAAAGCAGTCACCATCGAATTAGGCCAGGCATTTTACTTTCAAACTCCAGATTTTATTTGCGAGGTTTGCTTTTCCACGAGGAGGTCTGTTGCAGACACTTGCAATTGCTTTTAGGGTTTGGGAATTCTGGCTGGGGCACCAGAATAACTTCATGATCAAGCACTCTGTGCACAGTCACTTGGGCTCTGACACCCAGCAAGTGTTCCCCTGCCATTTCTCATGGGTGCTACTGAGCATCTTCTGGTTCCTGATGTTCACACTGGGTGTTCTGTTCTAGGCTGTCATGCCATGGACTACAAGTCCAGGTGGAGAATGGAGGCCTCTGCTCACCAGTGATTCCACGCTAACTGATGTGTATGGCGATGACCCACAGCCACAAAACCTTACTCAGTTTTCAGCATTGTTCAGTATCACATGTAGTCATCTTGATCATTTTCTGATTACTTGAAAATGGGTAAAACTCCATCCAATAGACATGGGAAATTTCTGGTTACTAAAATATAAATTTTTAACTTAAAGAAACTCCTTCCCAATGCCACTGATACCGAAATGTCCCCCAGCTCTCTGATTTGGAGTTCATTTTGTTTCTTTCCTTCAATCACTCTCTCATGGTTCCTTTGAGGTCTGTTGGGTGGTCCTCGCAAACAGGAAGTTTCCAGATGCCAGAAAGTGGTTCTCACTTCATGCCTTGGAATATGTGTGAGGGGCATCCACACAGCTCAAGAAGGCAGCTGGATGTTTCAGTGGGGGTGTTGGCTGGGATCTAGCCTTGCCACTTTTCTGTGTGGCGTTGGGCAAGTCACTTCTCCTCTTTGAGCCTCAGTTTCCTTGTGTGTGGAGTAAACTGCTTGTTGGAGAGGAAGTCTGGGTAGCCTGCCTGTTTCGAGTCCCTGCGACCTGAGAGATCTTTGAGAACCTGGACTCAGGACCCAGAGGGATCCTGGGCAAGTCACTTACCGTCTCAGTGCTCGATTAACAGTGAGATAGCAAAACGCCTGCTTCTTCAGGTTTTGTGAGGAGTAAATGGATGAGTACGTGTAAAGTGTCTGGAACAGCGTCTGGCCCGTGGTAAGCAGTCAGTTAGTGTCAGCTTGCACTCTGGGTGCTTTGACAGCAAAGAACGGGGCCTCCCTGAGGCGAGTGGTGTGTCTTACTCATCTCTGTGTCCTCAGCACCTGGTGTGGGACCTGGCAGGCGCTGGGTGAAATGAGAGTTGAATTAAAATTCCGTGAAGAAATATCCAGCTTCGAAGCAGATCTATGAAGAGGAAGGGAGCATTAAGGTGTGTGGGGGGTGGGGGGGCAGCTATTCTGCAGTGACAAATGTATTCCCTGTCCCCAGCCCTTTGAAGTATGTGTGGCATGGGGTGGGGTAGAGAGAAAATCTTCAGCTCCTCCCGTCCCCTTCCTCCCCACCCCCGCCCCGCCCCCTGCTCTGCGGTAGCCCCGCACAATGGACGACCCAGCCCATCTCCAGGTTGACCCTCTGTCTTCTTTCATCCCATAGTCCACCTCAAACTTCAGGAAAACAGTAGTCAAAAAGAACAGCCCTCGCCCTCAGCCCAGGCCAGCCAACCTGAGCTGCAGAAGGAAAGCGGCAATTATAGGTTTGGGGTTTCTCCCCCTCCCTCCTCCAGCTTCTGGACTCACTTTTCATCTTCCTCCTGCCTTTTGAGAGCTTCGCATTGAGCTCCACGGGGCTGCGGCTTCCTGGAGTCCCTGGGGTGGGGGCGCGGCAAAAGCCCCACCTCTCCGAGAGCCCGGGGTGGAGCCGGCAGCCCCCGGGGGACAGGCCTGGTGCCCCCCTCTGCTTAATCTGCAGCCCGGCAACTCTGGCCCAGCCGCCTGGCAGCTCACCCTCGCCCAAGGAAATTTATTAGCAGATGGCTGCGGGGAGGGCCGGGTTCCATGAGACTTCATTAACTCTTACCAAAATATACTATGGGACGTTTTATGTCCCATGAGTGTGTGCCCATAAATCAGGGCTCCGAGGCGCTTGTCAGAAGAAATGAGGAAAGCGCGTTTGCTCGCGCCCCCGTGGCCCTTGCCCAGCACCGGTAGCATCCCTGTCCCTGAATCAAGGACACCTCGGCCACCCGCCTGGCCCAGGGACTGGCACAGGGCTTGTCCAGATTCGCACGAAATGTCATACCAACTTCGAATGCACACATGTCACACACTGAATCTCTCCTGGAACTATTTCCTCTGGCCAATTTTATTCTCCCGCCCCCAGGGACCTAACAAAACTTCTGTGCAGCACCATCCCTGTTTCTAAATATACAACACATGAAGGAAATACCCCCGAAGGTTAGCAGTGATTCTCGCTTGGTAGAACAATCACAGGGTGACTTTATTAACTTCTTTATACTTTCCCAGATTTTTCCACTCTAAAAAAAAAAAAGGTGACTTTTTAAAAAAAAAGTTTTAAAACATTTTTAAAATGTTACTTTTTTTAAATTTAAAAGCATCGTGGGAAAATATAAATGTATCTTTCTGTTATTTGTAAAAATGCAAAACTGTACACAACTTAAATGTTAACAATTTAGTCCCATCTTCCAGGCAGAATATCACATACCCACCTAGAATATTGGTCATGAAGAGGTAGGAAATGCTTATGATTTTAATGCCTTAGCAAAAAAAAAAAAAAAAAAGAGGCCATTTTGTATACATATGCTGATTAGTAGTATATTAAAAAATATACATAAAGGAATATTGTTGTATTAGGGTGTGGGTTTCTGGAATCTTTTATTTTTTCTCTTGTTTTCCAATGTTGTGTAGTGTGGTTAGTCTTTTTGTAATTTTTAAATGTTTGAAAAGAGAAAAGAAAATGCAAACTGGGTCTTGGCCTCCTGTACCCCCCTCCCCCATCCCAGCTCAGTACCACACACGTGCTGTCGCCCCACATTAAAACATGAGGCCCGGGGTGCCGTGGTGGGCTCAGTTCCGTTAGGACAATCTGGAACAATCAGCTCCACCAATGAACTTTTTATGGAGTTTTTGACTTTGAAGCTAAGTAATGAGACTTGGCCCCTGACCAGGCCTTGAAATGTTCAAAGTGGCCTCCCCATGTCAATTAGCTAATCTGAGGCATCCGAGGTAGGCCAGCGGGCAGGCGGGCAGTGAGGCCCTGGTTGATGGAGGAGGATGGGAGAAGTAGGTGTCCCTGCCCAAAGCCAGATGAAGAGTTTGAGGGTCCTGTTCCAGTCTATGGCCAGACCGGGGGATGTGGGGGGAGTCTTTCTGAGACCCTCCTTCTGTCTTACATCTGGGGACAAGTTCAGAGAGGGAGGCAGGTGAAAGATATGGAATTTTCAGGGCTCTGAGTTGGTCTCCACCTAATCAAACAAGTGCTTCTTTCAGAAATGAGATTTCTCCTGTTTAAGGGAAACAGGCTGGTCTCGAGCACCCTCTAGCCGGCCAAGATGCCCACTACTAGGAAGTGTCACCCCACGCCTTAGCACAAGCAACGGGTGCTGCTGCTTGTCTCTGTTCAAAGAAAGTCCCCAGGAGTCTTCTAGATGCTGGCTACAAATAAACTATTCCTCTCCCCCACCCCCAAGAATTTTAAAGTAAATTGACCATGCTCAGCAAAGGGATTCCTCAACCCCAGAAGAGGGGCATGTTTTGCTAGGTTTGGCTTTTGGGGGTTTGGTGGGCTTCCCTGCCCCCCCCCCTTTTTTTTTTGATAAAAAGTCACTCTGTCCTGACCTGGTGGAGTGGGTGCAGGTGAGCCTCTGGCCTACCCCAGATGATCACCCCAGGTAATCACTCCACATTCTGAATGGGTCTCACAGCATTTGGAATTTCAGTGGCTTTTGGTTTTGATTTTTAAAAAGGGAAGGAAAAAAAAAACCTTTTGCCTTGAAGCAATGTGTTATCTTGGCAGCTATAAGGAGCCTGGCAATGTTGAGACCTTTACTGGCAGGGCTAAGAAGATGAGCTGGTTGGTTGTGGTGTGTTTAGAAGTTTAAAACAGCAAAAGACATAGTGAGGGTTTGCAGGAGGGGGGCCTGGGGTGGGGGTAGCAAGACCTCCAGATCTGCTCTCCTCTCTACTGTAAATTACAAGGCTGCTTTTTTTAATTTCCTTTCCCAGAACAATGTTATTCATTCAATTCCAAAGTAAACATTGGGCTTAGATACTCAACAGTTTGGGAGAACAAACTGTCCTCGTTGTCAGGGTCTTTACCTGTCAGGGGCCTGATTAAACCCATATATCTCATGGCAGCCATCAGCAGCCACAGTGAGCTGAGGAGGGACCCCGCACCAGCCCCCTGTTCTAGCAGCAGGGCAGCCCCTCGGTGCCAGTCCTGGGCATGCAGGGCTTTCTGTTTCACTGGATGGGTGACAGCAGGGTGTCTATTCAGGGCTCCAGCCTGATCCTGGACCTCTGGGGCAAGGAGGCAGATCCGAGGAAATGCTAAGGGCCTGGAGGGCACCAGGGACAGGGGAAGAGGAGAGGAGGGTGGTGTTTGAACCGCCTTCAAAGTGATAGATGTTTGCGCTAGAGGGGAGTTGATTTGGGGAGAAATGCGGGCCTCGGGTAGTAAATCATGCAATCGAATGTCGGTGCTAAGAATATGGAAGGCCATTTCCTTTCTCCTAGGGGAAGGCTGCTTAATTAAGAGATCTCCGGGTACTTGACTTTGCTCATAAATTTTAGAGAGCTGTAAAACTCAGTGTGTGTCTGTCTGTGTGTCTGTATGTGCACATGAGACGAGGGGAGCAGAGAAGAGTGAGTACATCCAGAGCTCTGTTCAGAGTGGCATTCACGTGACCACTCGCCTCAGCCCTTTTGTGACTCAGTTTCCCCATGTTGGGAATGGCAGAAGGAAGCTATCGCTCACATCCCTGCCTGCAGATACATATCAGGACACCGAGTTGGAAAGCACATGCGCCCTGATTGCTGAATGAATAGAAGGGCGCTGGGGCCCCCACAGGGGGAGAAGGGGAAGGATGACTTTGATCAGGTTGCCAGTGTTGGGGTGGGGGTGGGGGGACACAGAGCCCAGACCCAGGCTCCAAATGACAGTTGCAGATGTCAGGAGTAACAGCTTCCATCCTTCCCAGCCCGCGTGCCCCAGGGATGCCCCAGTTTCTCTGGTGAGCCTTCCTCAGAAACCCGTGACTGGGATCTAAAGTTTCCTGCTCTCCTCTAAGGAATATTTAATTTCCATAGTACAGGCTGTTTCCCTTCCAGAAGAACTCGTTTCCCCTCCTGGCTTATCTGATCGTGGGCATCTCTGAGAGCAACTTGTCACCTATCATTTTCCACAGAAGTGAACATTAGCAGTTGGGGAGCTGTGAGGGGGGCTCCTGAGGAGCCCATGATGCTGAGACAAGGGGCTAGGGGGAGAAAGGCAAACTCAGTGCAGGAGGCCAAGGAAAGGAAAAGCAGTCTATCCTAGAACAGCACCAGCCAAGTCAAGGTTTTGCTAGTGGAAAGAAGGTACTCTTGTGTGGCACTTTCCATCCATAATGCACCTTAACTCTCCATAAGGCTTGGTTTCTGCAAGGTCACAGTGAATGGGTAGGCTGTGATTATGACTTCATGTGGCAGAAAGGACAGCTCAGCCGAGAAAGGGAACATGGCCTGTCGGTAGGTCACACTGCCAGAGATCGGTGAGTCCCATTCTCAAACCCACGCCTTCCAGGTTCTCACCATGCTGGGTCAGCCAGTAGAGGCACAGCACACAGAGCGCTGCAGACGAGAGGGGCTAGGGAGACGCCTTGCATCTTGTCAGGATGCTCACTAATGGCATGAGACGTTATGTGACAGATGTGTGGAAGGTGCTCTGACTCCTGTGGTTCCAATGAATGCCCTTGACTTAGGCACTATCCATGGTGATGGTGTCCAGTGTCTGGGATAGTTTGGGGGCATTCTCGGCCTGCTTTGTTCTTGTAAGCTCTAGATTTCATTTGATAGTGAGCACTGGTGAGGATCAAATTAGACAATGTCGGTGAACATACAGGCATGAAATGAGCTCTCACGACACATTGGTTCCATTCTTCCAGAAAATTGGAATATGCATTTGAGCACGTTCAACTGCCAGGCCGGACACGTTGGCTCACACCTGTAATCCCAGCACTTTGGGAGGCTGAGGTGGGTGGATCACCTGAGGTCAGGAGTTCAAGACCAGCATTGCCAACATGGTGAAACTCTGTCTCTACTAAAAATACAAAACATAGCCAGCCGTGGTGGCACATGCCTGTAATCCCAGCTACTTGGGAGGCTGAGGCAGGAGAATCACTCGAACCCAGGACGGGGAGGTTGCAGTGAGCCAAGATCACACTACTGCACTCCAGCCTGGACAACAGAGAGAGAGACTGTCTCAAAAAAAAAAAAAAAAAAGCAACTGGCACACTGCAGCTCTACCTCAAGTTGAACCTGTTGAGAACCTGTTGAATGCTAGAGCCAGGTTTGTTTATGGGACTCTTTCCCTCCAAGATCACAACGTCAAGGATATGGAGAGTGGAGATAAGGAAGCAGGGGAGAAGTCTGGCACTGCAGGAAGTGCACTGAATGCTGCAGGAAGTGCACTGAGTGCTGCAGGAAGTGCACTGAGGGCTCCAAGGTATTCCAGCCCCTAAGCACGCTCCCCCTGGGTCCATGGTTCCATCAGATCATTGTGGAGATGTTAAATGTTTTCTTATCTATTTTTTTCATAATAAATATGCACTGCTTATATAATGCCTGAAATAATAAAATGTTAAGAGAAGATTTACATTATATGCGCTAGCATATAAGACCCCTATTTCTTTTCCTTGCCACAGTTACTAAGGTTCATTATAAGGTAAATTAACTTTATGAAAACTCCTTTTAAGAGACAAGCCCTTCTGAAGGATTGCTGTTACATGGTTCAGTGAACAAACATATACTGACCATCTCACATGTGTCAGGCACTGTGCGAAGTGCTGGTGACACAGGCATAAGGAAGTCACTCTCCCTGACAGCACCGCACAGCTGCGCATGTTCCTTGCACCTTCTGCCTCTAAAATGTGTGGGAGACCCAAGACCCACACCAAATTCCTGCCTGGTCAACAAAATGTGGTGGAAAGAGCCCCGGACCAAGGAGTCAGAGAAGGGATGTTGTAGACCTCACTGTGTGTGACTTTGGGAAAACCTCTACCCTTCTCTGGGTCTCAGTTTCCCCCTCTGCACAACAAGGATTTGGCCTATAGAATTCCCAAGTTTCCCTCTAGCTGCGTGGTCTTGTGATCCTTACTCCCTCTTGCCCAGATCTGGTCCCGGAAACGCCTCACCTCCATGGAGTGCTGACCAGGTCTAGGGTTCCCCTGAGCATCCCTCACTCAGCTTGTCTGTGCCAATGACTTGGGTAGTGTGTCTAGCTTTCCTGGCATGGGCTGGGTCTGGGTCTAGAACAAACAGCCTTTCCAGAAGGCAAGGGGTGGGCTTGTAGTTGCCCCCTGCCCCCAGGCCCTCCTTTCTCTCTCCACCCCACCATGCAGAATGAAGGAAGAGCCCAGGTGAAAAGCAATATAAAGAAGACCTGAAGCACTCCCAACTTTAAAGGAAATATGAATCAAAAAGGCAGAGGAGGAGAGGAGTCCAAAGGCAACACACAGGTCTTTGCCAAGTATGGAAAAATAGGCCACGAAGTTTCAACCAGACATCATGCCCAGTCTTCTGTATCTGGATGAGAGATGCCTGCTCTGAGCTAATATTCTATCCCCAATATTTAGCACAGTGTCCCTTTTAATTTACAGCCAAATTCAATGTATCTAGAGATCAGTGTGTGTGAAAAGGTCTCTTCCCTGGAACTCGTGGTTCAGGTCCGTTTACTACCATCAGGGTGACATAGAGCACATCCCGCCTCTCCGATTCACCTTTTGCACATGGAGGGAGGCCTCCACATCCGCCCTGCATGGACCTCCCAAGTTCTTCCAGCCCTGACTGCTGGGGCATGCAGGACAGGACCCTGCAGGTGAGGTTGGCTTTGGTGGCACAGCTTCCCCAGGGAGTGGGGCAGCCGTCCCAGCTGGCCTCCAACATGCTGACCAGCCACCACGGGGCACAGCGGGGGTGTGGTTCATGGCTCTGCTGGCTTCTACGCTGCATATTTTAGAGGCCGCCCTGAAAACTTTTGCAGCAGCCAGCATCCCAACTCCCTCTCTTCCTCTGATCTCAGTGAAAACAAGTTGGCCACATCAAAATGCTTGTGAAGGAGATTTAAGGCGCTGTGTGGGCCCGGCTACTTCCCGGAGGCCTGGCTGCCGAGTTGACTTCCTATGGCTCAATTTGCCTTGGACAGCCCAGCTTACGCCTTCTGTCCCCACAGTTATTAGCACTGCCTGCTTTCACACTCAAGTGTGACTGAATTTGGAAGATAAATGTATGGTGACCTGCCCATGGGGCAGAGTGGCCTTCCCAGGAACAGGAGGTTGTACCAAGTTCAGGGACACAGACCCACCATAAGCCAAAATATGAGTAAAAGTTGGGGCCTTTGGGATACACCCACCTGATTTACGGCCACCCAATCAGAGGCAGTGTTTCACCTCCTTCCCCGTGATAGGTATCTCTCAATTTACTCATCCCCACCTCCTAGACCAGTGGGTATCAGTGTGGTCCCAGCAGCAGCATCACCTGGAAACCTGTTAGAAATGCACATTCTCAGACCCCACTGCAGCCCTACTAGACTGGGAACTCAGGGGTGGGGCCCAGCAACGTGGATTCTCACAAACCCTCCAGGGTGTGCTGACGCTGCTCGATACTGAGAACCACTGCCCTAGACTGTCCCCAGTGCTAGAGCTGACCCAGAAACTCTCCAGGCCTGTGCCTCCTCCACCTCCTATTAGAGATGGAGAGGCTGAGGGCCATCGGAGGGCACACCGTACCCTGAATTCACATAGAAGTGATGCCTGTCCCCAACCTGTACTGCATCCAGCAATCTACTTTCCGGCCCTCAGAAATAAGTATCAGACTGGTCAGTTAATCTTAGCAAGGTACTTTCTCCTCTGGGCTTCAGTTTCTTCATCCGTACAACTGAGGGATTTGCTTAGATGGCCTTTCAGGTCTGGCATTCTCAAATGCTAAGCCAAATGATATGTCCATAAATCATCCTCCAGACAACATCCACCTTTCTGTGGGAGCCTTGGTGACAGCAAAGAGAAGCCTCAGGCCATGACCAGAAAAGGGTCTTCTGGTAACCCCTCAAATCCATCTTAGAATCAGACTATTAAAATTAAAAGAGATGGCCAGGTACGTTGGCTCACACCTATAGACCCAGCTACTCAGGAGGCTGAGGTGAAAGGAGCACTTGAGCCCAGGAGTCCAAGGCTGCAGTGAGCCATGATTGTGTCACTACACTCCAGACAGGGTGATAGAGGAAGACCCTGTCTAGAAAAAAAAAAAAAGGCTTTAAGGCGGTTTGTCAGCCTCAGGACCACTGACCTCTTGTGCTCTATGTTGTTGGCTCTCCTGTGCATTGTAGGATGTTTATCAGTGTCCCTGGCCTCTACCCATCGGATACCAGTAGCACTCCCACATGCTTCCCTTGAATTCCCCCTCTTCTCCCCAGGACAGGAATCTCCTGCACTGCTAGCACCGTTTACAGGTATTAGCAGGATCACTCATTGCCTCAGGAGTTCCACCAGGGTGGCCTTCACTCTGGCCCATTCTGCAAGAACTTTTACCCAATCCAGTTCGCAATCAAGGGTGGGGTTAGCCTGCCTTTGCCACTTCCTAATTATGTGATCTTATACAAGTTTACTCAACCTCTCTGAGCCTCACGTTTCTCATCTATAAAGCAGGAACCATGACACCCACCTCACTGGGATAATTGTGTGGCATAGATGGGATGCATGTGAGGCGCCTGTCCAGTTGGCACTCAACAGTGTCAGTATTCAGAGAAAATGGGAATCGTGCTGCCGTTTATTATTTTTTTCTTTTCTCCTGTCTCCAAATTACAATTCCATCTTCAACCCACTAGGGTAGGTTTCCCTCAGGAGAGGTTCGGATTGTCTTGTTCAGATTTTCTTTCCCAGTGAGCACAGCTGCCTGTTACCATTGGTGCAGGTAACGCTGGAAGGACATTTCTGAGCAGCTTCGGGGCTGGAAGAGAATTGAGTTTTGTGGATACAACCGGCTCAGCCTAAGGAAACAGGGGAACCCAGACCACAGACTCAGGGCCTCAGGGTCAACCAGGACGTGAAGAAAGGCCCTGCCCCTAAGTGGAATGGAGGACCAGGACCTGGACAGACAGGAGATGTCCTTTTCGGCAGAAGCCTCCTCTACTCGGCTCCAGGTGGTTGTGTGGACATAGGGTCAGGGTGGCTCCCTGTCATTCACGAGAAGCTGAAAACCTGGATTTTTAGAAAGTGAAATTCTCAGATTTTGTAAAACAGTGTGTCAATTTGAAGTTTCTGGTAGAGAGAGAGACCCTAAAATAACTCAGTAATTCAGTATTTACTCAAAACAATTCTATGAAATAGGTACTATGATTATTCCAGTTGAGGAAACGGAGGCACAGAGAGGTTAAATAGCATCCCAAAGACAAACAAGTAGAAGTGGATTGGGGGAGAGCCTGGCACAGGAGGGGTTAAAGGGGAAACTATAGGCCCTTGTAATAAATAAGAGGAGACAGAGCCAATTTTTCTATCATAACAGTAAATTGGCCCCAAATTAAGCCAATGCCCAGTTCTTATTGCTTCTGCAGAGAATTAATAAACCATGGCATCTTCTGAAAGTGGGGAAGCCAGCAGCTCAGAGAGATGTCACAAAGCTTTTTACGGGGCTGGAGATATTCTGCCTTAGCAAGTAAAACGGTTTGATGGTTATGCCACAAACATGCAGAGAGGGAGAAACAGCACGGGCTGCCCTGCCTGTGCCCACTCCTGGCTCGGCTCAGAAGAGTGCCCACTATGAGGAGAAGTACCTGCAGTAGCTGGCTCTTGGGGCGTTAATGGCTATGGCCTCCCAGAGAATACTATGGAATATTTTAGGTTTACATTTTGCAGATGGTGTGCCAAGTCATTCCCTCATTCGGCCTATTAGATGGTTAGTTTCCTTTTTCTAGTTAAAGGATTAACTAGAATTATCAGTCATCATGAGCTTCCCCCCAAGGACAGGTCAAAGGAAATTAATGGAAACTGCAGCAATAGAGACATGGGTTAGTTCCACAGAAGGAATTCCTGACTGGGAGAATTACCCCTGGCACAGCTTCCAAGGGGGTGGAATTAGAACCCATCATGGAAGCTAGGCAGAGCTGGAAACCCCTGCAGGCTCTGGCTCAGAATGGAGGTTACAGGCAAAACAGCAGAGTTGGGCTGGGGGGAGGCGGGTTAAATACTTCACCATAAAATGTTCCAGAAACTTGAATCTGAATGGGGGCCTTTGAAATATTTCAGCCTGACCTTTTCACGTGCGAATGTGAAAACTGTGATCCAGACCTGGCCAGTGACTTGCTAAGGGCCATGCAGCTAAGTAACAGCAAAGGTAGAACGCAGGGCTGCAGTCCCTGCCCTGATTCCCCAACTTGAATCTTGTAATGCTCACTATAGAGGAGACGACAGCCTTCTCAGGTTCTCGGTCCATGACACTATAAAATGGAATGTCGGGCTTGGCACATCACAACACAACTGTCTATTTACAAGTTTATTCCCAGTCTCCAATGGAGGTGAACGCCCCAAGGATAGGGACCATGACTTCCTCATCTTTGTCACTGGGTGCCTTCCACAAGGCCTGACACATAGCAGGTCTTCAGTAAGTATAGAGGGATTGGGTGAAGACAACTTTGAAGGTCCTGAGACATAGCTCCTCTGTGTATACTATCCCCGTGATGTGCTTGACAAGATGTCCCTGTACCACAAGATGGTATCATTATTGTAATCAGAGTAGATGAGAAACCTGGGTTCTGGGAGCTGCATCAGATATGGCAAATACTATTTGCTAAGTCTAGGTGATGGGTATATGGGCATTCACTAGGCTATTCACTATATTAAAAAGTATTTATTATACTTTTCTGTTAAATATTTTCATAACAAATAGTCAAAACAACGTAATAGCAACCTAAAGTTTATTCCTAAAAATGCTCATGCTCATGAAGCTTGGCTCTAGAACATAGCCACATCATTAGATGTCATTATTTATAGTTGTATCATTCAGCAGATGTCTATTGTTGCTAACAGAATGTTCCATATTCTTCCGTGGCACAGCACTGAAGACGATTCAGCCAGTGCCCTTAAGAAAGTTGAAGAGAAATGAGACTCAAGCCAACATTGCCACAAAACAAGGCAGATGTGGCTGCAGGGAAGATGTGGGGAGAGCTGGGGTGGCTGAGGCTCAGCCGCACTCTGCGGGTTCTTCCACTGACTCCACCCCCTGACCAGCTCAGCCAACATTAACCCACTGCACACACACGGTCACACCACAGGCACATTTAGAGGCACCAAAGGCTTGCTAATGACCAGGGTCCCCCCACCTGAGGAGAGCTTGGGGCCCCTTGCCTCCAGCCCTCTTCATTTCCTGCTATGGAATATTTGCACATGTGACCTATAAGTTTCAAGTGAAACAAAAAGGAAAATGAGCCACAGAAGGGCAGCCTGGGACGTGTGTGTGTGAAAGGAGACGTGAAGATCATTGATTGCCGTAAGGACTCGTTCTGGGAGAAGGAAGACAGCACATTTATGGACTGCTGATGTGGTTACAAATGCCACTGCCAGCAGCAGCATGGCATCACAAGTCCAGGGTCATGGCTGATGCACATATTTGTAAGCTCTAGGGTGCAGCATGAGAGCACAGAAAAGCACCAGATTTGGCATCAGACAGCACTGGATTCAAATCTGGGCTCTACTACTTACTGGCAGTGTTCAGCAACTTGCTTAGCCTCACTTCTCCCATTTGTAAAATGGGGGCTAACAATGAGTATTTCACAAGGCTCATCTACGAACTTAATAAGATTCTACTGAATATAGAGTATGCAGCGCAGCCTGGCATGGAGTAGGTGCTCAGTAAACACTTCCTTACCCACCTATTCTTGCCCCTTTGCAAGGACAACTGCTTGAGGTTATAAATACATGGAAGAGTGTGGGTGCCTGCACAGCTTTTGTTTTGGCTCAAAATAGACACCCAAACCATCTTCTGTAGGTTTTCACATTGAGTCCTGTGCGCTAACAACCATCTCTCTATGAAGGCACAGTCTTGGGCAAATGCTCAAATAGGTCAATGGGTGGTGATACCTCCTGAGTTAGAGTTCCTACAAAGACTAACCTGGAGCAAGGATTCAAGTATGCATCATTTATTTGGGAGGCAACCCCAGTAAACACTAGCAAGGAAGTGAGCAAGTGAGACATCAAAGGAAATGAAGCCAATGAAGGAAGTGTCAATATACAGGTTACCACTGGGGGCAGCTGAGTAACAACTAGGGGCTCAACCTTACAGGGGAATTCTGGAAGAAAATGTAGACCATACCTCAGAATTACCTACCTTATGGGCAAAGGAGCTGGGGTATTTATCCTCCAACTCCCATCTATCAATGGCTCAGGGCTGCTCCTGGACGTGAACTGGGAATTTTCAATTCACTATGCAGGCATGCTAAGAAAGAGCCTTCAGGACCTCAGTTGTCAGTGCTTTCAGTACAAAGTGGTAAAATGCTCTTAGCACATATTGAAGTAAGGACCAAGGAATATTAACGGGCACAAATAGCACCTGCTATATTCCCTTACATGGAATTCCTTCTTAACAGTCATTTTAGCTTGTGTTTTGGTGGCTTTAGGTCTCTATTTACATGCATTTCCAGACTGAGTTTTCTCATAATCTTCTAAAATCTTTCAGCTCCAAATGAGTATGTAGTATTATCTACCAAGATGTGCATGATATGCATTGAGACTGTAAAATCCTTTAGAGGAGCATCTTTTTTATATTTCTCTTTTGCTGTGACTTTGGGTTAGTGGCATGCCCTCTGTAGCCTTTTCTTCTTCACCTGTAATATCAGGAGGTTTGCTATGATGGCCTCAAGGCTCCCCAGTCTGTGATTTTTATGCTGTCAGCTACCACCCAAGATCCCTGGTGCTGAGTGGAGTGCATGTCAGGTATTAATAAAGGTTCATGGAATAAACAGACACCCATACTGCTCTAAGCCAGAGGTTTTATACTCCTTCAACTGGTGGAGTAATAGACCCAGGCCTCCTCCAGGAGAGATGGCAGGAACTAGACGACTGGCAGGCAAGATGGTGGCCATCAGAAGCTGAACAGAGGAGCACTGAATTCTGGGAAAGGAAGCTGAGGGCAGAAATAGAAAAGTCAAATCTGTGTGGAGAGAACCCCTAGAGGCCACAAACCCACCCCACTGCCTTTCAACAAGACCGTACTTAAGCCCTTCAGATGAAAACTCCATGAGCTACTTTTAAAGACCTACAGAGAACTAGGTAACTCCTGACCCTCCCACTGTAAACCACCAAGCAAGCTGTCCCGAAAAGTCAGAGAGAATGGAACTTGTTCTGTAGTTTCAAGCCAAAATAACCCAGTCTCAGCTAAATGGACAGTCCAAGTGACATGGGGCGTGGGTTTCACCTAGAATCCTCCAGGAACTGTCTGCCCTCCTTGTTTAGGGCCAGGAGTTGCCCAGAGCCCCAGTCACTTAGTCTCTTTCTTTGGCTCCAGGCTCACTGGAGATGGTGAACAGCTGTTTGCTATTCTGAGAGGAGGAGCCTTTCATATACTTGAAGACATTTTAAATCATCTCTCTTAATGATGGCTGGGAAGACTTCTTGTTACAGCTACCACATGGATAAAAAGCATGGGCCATCCAGTACTAATGTTAAATTCATCTGAGCCCTGGATGTGCAGGCATAGGGTAGAAATTGAACGAGTAGAATGGTCTTGTTTTTAACGCTTTGGCTTCAGGCAAGGAGACTGTTAAAAAGCATACATTTCTTTAAAAAACTAAATTACTAGCAGCAGTCTAGTTGTGGGTGATAAAAAAGATAGATGACTTTTATTTCTGTGTATTTGGCCATGAATAATTTTTATAACCAGGAAAAAAAACCCAGACTAGAGTGCAGTAGCTTGATCATAGCTCAGTGCAGCCTCGAACCCCTGGGCTGAAGCAATCCTCCCACCTCAATCTCCTGACTATCCGGGATTATAGGCACACACCATCACATCCAGGTAATTAAAACAAATTTTTTTACAGAGATAGGGTCTCACTATGTTACTTTAGGCTACTCTCCAAACTCCTGACCTCAAGTGATCCTCCTGCCTTGGCCTCCCAAAATACTGGGATTACAGGCGTGCTCCACTACGCCCAGCCTGGGCTGCTTTTTGAGACAGTGGTGAGATACAGTAATAAGAGGGAGACTGAAGGAGAAAAGTCAAGGAGGAGATTACCCTGGCGTTGCTTGACAGAGCTGTATCCAGTCTTTTTGGCAGCACGGACTGGTTTCATGGAAGACAATTTTTCCACTGCTGGGGAAGATGAGGGGTGGTTTGGGGATGAAGCTGTTCTACCTCAGATCACTAGGCATTAGATTCTCATAAGGAGTGGGCAACCTAGATCCCTCGCACACACAGTTCACAATAAGGTTCAAGGTCCTGTGAGACTCCAATGCCACCGCTGATCTCACAGTAGGTGGAGCTCAGGCAGTAACGCACGACCTGCTGTGAGGCCTGGTTCCTAACAGGCCATGGTGGGGGTGGGGTGATGGGGTTGGGGACCCCCAGCCTAACACATAACAGGCATGCCACCATGACGTGGAGAACGCTATTACTTGCCCAGTTTGTCTTAAAGAGCTTCCCTTCCCTTTATCTCAAGGAAACAGTAGTTGGCAGATAGACACAGCATCTCCTACAAAAACTTCAGAGGGAGCAGTGTGTGTTAGAGCTTTGTTGAATCTTACACAAGTTAAAAGTATCTTTGGCTTTTGGAGTATGACTGAGGTTGGAAAGGGATGCCCTCCCTTGCCTGGGATGGAAGTAATTCCCAAACATGAATGCACTCACCAAAAAAGCATAAATGTTGGGGAAGAGTTGATGATAAAATGTTAAGGGGAAAAAAAAAAACAAGCCATAAAATACTATATATACTGTGAACACATGTATGAAAATTCTGTATTTATAGAGATAAGGGCTCAAAAGATCAAAATAGTTGCTGTGTTGAGTTAATGAATTATAGGCAAGTTTTTTCAAAAAGTTCTTAATGTAACTGTGGTCCATTCAGGGTTTTTTAATCCAACATTTTATTATGAAAATTACCAAACCTACAGCAAAATTGAAAGAATTTTACACTGAGCACCCATTTACCTGACACATAGACTCTGCCTTTAATGCTGTCTAGTTTTTAAACTATTTTAACATGTTTTAAGCTTTTGTTTTCCATAATATTTGGCACTTACATTAAGTATAAACTATACAGGCTTAATTACACAATGAACGCTTCAAGAATCAGAACATCATCTATAATACCAGCAATTTGTGAGGCCAGGGCAGGAGAATTACTTTAGCCCAGGAGCTTGAGACCAGCCTGGGCAATACGTGAGACCCTGTCTCTAAAAATAAATAAGAATCAGAACATACCTTCGCTCCTGCAGCTCCCCGTGTGCCTTTCCTATTCCCAACCCATCTGCCTTCCTCCAGGATAGTCACAACCTGAGCTGTGGGTTTATTATTCTCTTTCTCACCTTTCTGGTAACTTTTATGTATGTATCTGTGTTGACCAGGGCAGACTAGGTCATGCTGTGGAAAGAAAACACTCTAAAATCTCGACTGCTTAACAGAACAGCAAAAATTTTTTTCTTGCTCAAGAAAAAACCTACCTACTGCAGGTCCAGCTGACTCTCACATCCTTCATGCAGCAACTCCACAATCCAGGCTGCTTTGACCTTATGGTGCCATCACCTAAATATGAGGCATTCCGCAAGATCACTTCAGCCGCAAAGAGCTGCTTCAGCCCAGGAGTGACACGTGTCCCTTACAGTCATAGCCCATTGGCCAGGAGAGCTACCTGGCCTCACTTGGCTGCCAGGGGAGAGAAATGTGATCCTTCCATGTGCCCAGGAGAAGAGCACAGAAATGCAGATACGGGTAAGCCCTGGAAAGCTCCTCCATATTAGCCCTGAGCAACATATTATTTACTATTTGCTTGGGTTGGTTTTGAGCTTTACCAAGAAAATAATCATCATCATGCTCTATGCAGCCCTCTGCAAGCTGCTTTTTCTCATCCATGGTAGATGTCTCTAACATTTACCCATGTTATTGTAGGTAGCTGTATTCTCATTCATGTTCACTCTTGTATAGAACTCCATTGCATGAATGATATGCCTCCATGTTTTGTCCACTCTCCTACTGAGGGATATTGGAGGTTCCTGTCTTTTGCTGTTTTAAACAATATGCTGCCAGATATAGGTCTCTCGGTGCAGATGTGCAGGAGATTCTCTAGAGCACAGGTTGCTCAGGTTTTTAAAACTAAAATTTTTAATGAGAGGGGAAAGATAAAGCAACAGCAAAAGGTGGGAGGTGTTAACACTTTTCCATTTTGCAAATGGCAGGGTGCAGGGGATTCAGACTCTGTGCTCTCCTTCAGCAAGGCATAGGTTGAACTCAGAACAAATAAGTCAGAGATTAAATAAATGTCTTTGCATAAAGCTGCGAGTTTACAAAGAAGAATCAAATGAGGAACCCAAGCAACTGTTGCTTTCACATAACTTGGAGGTTTCTAAGGCAGTGTTTCTCAATGTCAAGATGTCACCATTTCAGAAGAGAACCTGAATTCTCAGATTTCAATGCAAGATTTTCACTTGCCTCCATTTTGCAAATAAATAAATGCCATACTGTGATCTTGTTCTCTTTTTTACTGGAGGGAGACATGTCTTGGAATCAAAGAAATAATGACAAGGTATTTGCACTCTCCCTAAGACCGGTAACACCAGTGTACAGCCCTGGAAGGAAAGATATAAAGCAGGAGAAATAAGGCTACTGGGAACAGATTTCAACATCAGCAAACCAAGGAATAACATTAATCATGTAATTTATCCTACTAGGTTCCTGGTGGGATCCTTCTTGTTAGCTTTGACCACAAGTAAGAAATTGTGGCCTTGATGAAATCTGTTTTATTTTCAATTTATCAACGGTAATAGAGGGAATCTGGTAACCCATCTCTTGACAGGTTAAGAAAGAAATGGAGAGATAGTCCTGAACAGCTTTGGAGTAGTTGGCTCATAGGCAAATCGGATAAAGCACTGGGAGAAGTCTGGGGGCCAGTCAGCCTTGGTTTTGCAGGCAGAAAACAGTGGGATGGATCTTAGTGCTGTCCTTAGAGGGCCAGGACAACAACTGGCCTCTGACCAAGAGCAAAGGAAGCACATCCAGGTGGCTGAGCTCCTCGCCTTGAGAATGTCAAGATGACCAGCTGCTCAGGAGTTAGTGGAAGTCACAACTTGTAATTCAATGGTGAAAGAACAAGGCTTGGTGTAATTGAGGGGGCGGAGCAAGATGGCCG
>NW_016806838.1:2404109-2433682 GCF_001698545.2 Rhinopithecus bieti
AAAAAAAAAAAAAAAAAAAAAAAAAAAAAAAGAAAGAACAAGGCTTTATCAAGTTAAAACAAAAGTGGATGCATTGTTCACTTTTGCTGCTGCTAATGGGGCATTTCCAGGTGCCATCCACTGTGCCAAGGCTTGGCATGCATTGCCTCCTTATTCCTCAGGGCAAGCCGGTAAGGTGGGTGGAGTTATCACTCAGGCTTCTTGGTAGTGACAGAAACCAACCCTGGGTGGTTTCAGCAGAAAAGCAATTTACTAAGAGGATACTGGGCATCTCAGAGAATTACAGGGAATGTTCAGAAAATGAACAGGAGACAGGGAAAGCCAAGACCTGGTTTTAAACGGTAACCACCACCAGTGCCACTGCCACCACTGCTGCTGCTCAACAAATTCCCCACCATCCTCATGTCTCTGTATTGTGTGTCTCAGGTTCAGAGTCCTGGGAGGAAGAGTAGGCTTAGTTGAGCCTGAGTTGTGTGCCCATGCCCTGGGCCAGCAAAGCAAATGTCCCCTAACGTAGGAATTATGGTTATGTGAACCCCAAATATCTGAGACAGGTCTCAGTTAATTTAGAAAGCTTATTTTGCCAAGGTTGAGGACGTGCACCCGTGACACAGCCTCAGGCGGTCCTGATGACCTGTGTCCAGGGTGGTAGGGCACAGCTTGGTTTTATACATTTAGAGAGATAGAAGACATCAGTCAATATGTGTAAGATGTACATTGGTTCCGTCTGCAAAGATGGAACAACTCGAGGTGAAGATGGGACAACTCCAAGCGGGGAGGGGGCTTCCAGGTCAAAGGTAGACAAGAGACAAATGGTTGCATTCTTCTGAGTTTGTCACCCTCTCCAAATGAGGCGGTCAGATATGTGTTTATCTCAGTGAGCAGTGAGGTGACTTTGAATAGAATGGGAGGCAGGTTTGCCCTAAGCAGTTTCCAGCTTGACTTTTCCCTTTAGCTTAGTGATTTGGGGGCCCCAAGATTGATTATCCTTTCACGGTTATCCCCCTTTACAGATGAGGTCTTCTGACATGTCCTGTCCCTGATGCACCAGGACTGCTGTATCTTCTCACGATTAATATCTGCATTTGGCTAGCTCTGGCAAGGAAGAACTAGAATGCCCCAAAATTAGAATAAAGCAGTGTGTAAACTGTAATAGCTAACATTTTATGGTGCTTCACAGAATGCATTAACCCATTTGTTTCACTTAACCACTACCAAAAATTCTTGCATCAACCCTGGTAGGTGAAGAGGGAGGCATTTTTGTCATCCCAAAACTGAGTCCAGGTGAACTCAATGACTTACCTGTAAGTAGAGGCACAATCTAAATATTTTGACCACAGTTTTCATGCTAGACCAGGTGATTGTTTAAGTACTTGGCCGATTTTCTCTTGGTATAATGCTTCATTAAATGTTTTTAAAGGTTATGAAAGTGAGACTTCTCAAACTTTAATGTTCACATTAATTACCTGGGGATCTTTATAAAATGCAAGTTCTAAATCAGTTGATCTGGGGTGGGGCCTGAATCTGCATTTTTTTTTTTTTTTTTTTCTGAAACAGGGTCTCACTCTGGTGCCCAGGCTGGAGTGCAATGGTGTGATCATGGTTCACTGCAGCCTTGACCTCTCAGGCTCAAGCAATCCTGCCATCTAAGCCTCCTGAGTATCTAGGACTACAGGTGTGCACCACCACACCTGGCTAATTTTTTTTTTCTTTTTGTAGAGACAGGGTCTTGCTATGTTGCCCAAGCTGATCTCAAACTTCTGGACTCAAGCAATCCTTTTACTTGACCTCCCAAAGTGCTATCATTACAAATGTGAGCCACCACGCCCAGCCCAAATGTGCATTTCTAAACAGTTCCCAGAAAATGCTGATGCTGCTGTCCAGGAACTACACTTTGAGTAGCAAAAATTTAGAGGATTGGTAATAAGGATTAACAGCGATCAATGTTTCGTTGTTGTTTTGAGACAGAATGTCTGTCACCCAGGTTGGAATGCAGTGGCATGATGTCGACTCACTGCAACCTCTGTCTCCAAGGTTCAAGTGATTCTCCTGCCTCAGCCTCCTGAGTAACTGGGTTTACAGGCATGTGCCACATGCCCGACTAATCTTTGTACTTTTGGTAGAGACGAAATTTCACCATGTTGGCCAGGCTAGTCTTGAAATCCTGACCTCAAGTGAGCCACCCGCTTTGGCCTCGCAAAATGTTGGGATTACAGACGTGAGCCACTGCATCCAGCCAGCAATCAATATTCTTAATCTGTATCACACAACTGCAATATTTTAATAACTTGGTGAAGAACTGTAGAGAATTTTTATTTTTTCCATGCTTTGACCTTTTGTGTTATTTCTTTATTAGGTTTAAAAGACAAGGTTTGAGAGAGAAAGGTGGTGAACAGATGAAGTGGTTTGGGCTCAATTTGGGTTCTGCTCTAGACAGAGACACACACAGAGGGGGGTACACAGCTTGAAGAGCAGACCAGGCTGGAAACAGCAGCACTGCTCAGAAACCTGCCAGTCATTCAAACAGGAATTCCACAGATAATACATCTCAGCATGCAGCCCAGGAAATTCAATTCTCTCCTTTCAAAAGTAAGCTCTCCTGAAGTTTATAAACAACCCATATCCCTGCATGGAGAAACACAAAGAAGAAAAGACCTTCACAATGAGAACTTGGAAGCCACACAGCGCTGAGGGCCGCAGCAGAGTTTGCAGCAGCAGCCAAGACGAATCAACAAGACCACTAGACCCAACTGGCAAGAAACAAGACCCAAGTGCCAGGTCACAGAGAGCCCAGTGGAGTGGAAGGTGAGGGAGCAGATTGGGATAGTTGATGCGGAGATTAAAACAACTGAAAACCCTAAAGAAAACAAAGCGGGGAGTTAATAAAGCAACCGTCTGTCTCCTCGTGAAAGTAAACAAAGGCGAAAAGAAGCAAAGAGAAACCAGATGCAAGCTTTGCCTTAAACCCCAGCGGTGGTTGCCGAGACGGGCAGAGCAGGGCGCTGGAGCAGATGAAAGCTTCGGGAAGCAATTGGGAGTGAGAAGGAGAGTAAATACAGTAACCGGAGGGACCTCAAATGGCAGTGGGGGGAGCTGGCGCCTCCGCCTCGAGTTTTGATTAGCAAAGGGGAGTTGGCACTAACCAGCCCTTGACAGACATATTTGGGGACAATTATTAGAAAGCTATTTTTGTGGTTTCTTTTGTCTCTCTGACCCACAAGCTGAAGCTGCCCATATGTTAATCTGTTTTGGAGCCTGAGAAAACAACATTGATTTCACCAAAACCCTTGAGCTTTTAAAAATAAGAAAACACCCTTCCAAAGCTTCCACAAGTTGTTTCGGTTCTTTTTGAAAGTATGTATTTCTTTTCAAAAGGGTATTACTCAGCAATTTGGTTTATTTTTCTTCTCTCTCCAAAGTATGCCTGTGTTTATACATGGAAGTAAGAAAACATGAATGGAAATGTTTAAGCCCCTAAATGGTAGCCTTTAGGGGGGCAGGGGTGAGGGGCTTGCCAGTTCTCACCATTGGGTACAATTTTGTCCATTTCAGAAATGCTAGTCCTTCCCCTGCAAACCTTGGCCTCCTGGAAGCTCTCCTTCTCTCCATGTGACCCTCACCCTGCCCCACTCCTTGAAGTGTGAAAGGGTCCTCCCTCTCTCGGCCTTGCTCTTCCCTCCCACTCACTGCCTCTCTCCCCTGGTTACTGCTAACCAGTGTTTTCATCATACTTCTTGCTCCATATTTAGGAAAGGTAGATTTGTGCAGTCACCCTCCTCATCCAAGCCCTATAAACTATATCAATGTCATTGTTTAATAGCTCCCAGACCCTACGCCTGTAGGTCAATACAGACGGATATTATTGTCCTAGATACTTCCTCAAATTAAACTTCAGGCTCTTGTCTCAAGATGTCAAGGGAGAACAGGCCACCAGCATAGCCTGTGAGGGTATCGTCCATCAGACTTCCCCTCATGCACTTTGATGGGTCCCCATCCAAGCCTCTGCTTATAACATTTGCTATGGCCTGAATGTGTCCCCCAAAATTCATGTGTTGGAAACTTAATCCCTACTGCAACAGTGTTGAGAGGTGTTTAGGTCAGAATGGATTAATTCCTTTGTAAAAGAGCTTGACAGAAGGAGCTAGGTCCTCTTTCCCTTCTGCGTTCCGCCACATAAGGAAACAATGTTCCTTCACTCTAGAATATGCATTCATAGTACCACCTTGAAAGGAGACAGCAGCCCTCACCAGATGCCAGAGCCTTGATCTTGGACTTCCCAGCCTCTAGAACTGTGAGAAATAAACTCTGTTCTTTATAAGTTATGCAGTCTGTGGTATTCTGTTACAGTGGCACAAATGGGGTAAGACAGCATTGCTCTAACCCACCTGTGCTCACCTGCCTCTTATTCAAATCCTCAAGGTCACCCTTAAGAACCAGCTCTCCCAGCCATTGTGGCCCAAGCTCCCCAAGACGTGGCCCACTGGAGGTAAGTCCCAAGAGACCTTCTGGCTTTTGAAAAATCCAGAACTTAATGCAAGATTCACAAGTGTACCTGGACACTTTGGTCTTAATGCTCCAATATAAAGAACTTGATGTATATACCCTTGGGCTGCCTGCTACTTACCTTTGGCCCATCAGGTAGGAGGTGGACTTGGCAGGGAGTCTTTCTGCATGTGACCTACTGATATTTGATCTTTTCATGGTTGACTGGGAAATGGGGGAAGAAGTTCTGCAGAATTAGCTTACCTCTGGGGAGACTGTCAGGTATGATTATGATATGCACCCTGGCTTTTTTTTTTTTTTTTTCCTGCAATCACATCAGAGAGTGAAATAGCATAGGCTTTTAAGGCACACATGTAGAAGTACAGCCAGTTCATTTCCATTCTGTCTGTCCAGCACATCCTCCAGGAATTCTCCCATGACTCCAATCCCTATAGATGGCTCCTTTCTATAGATGTCTCCTTTCTATAGCTGTCTTCTAGATGTCTGTAGGATAGTCCTATAGATGTCTCCTAGAGCAGGCTTTGGCAAATTATTGTCCACATGCCAAACTTGACCAAGCATCTGTTTTTCTAAATAAAGTTTTATTGAAACACACCCATGCTTATTCATTTACATTGTCTATGACTGCTTTTGTGCTATAACAGGTGAGCTGAGTAGTCACAACAAAGACTATCTGGCCCTTTAATGACAAGAGCTCTCCAGCCCTCCTGTATTTGTGCTTCGTGTAGTTATCTCACCTTTCCAATAAACATCTGAGAACTCTGAAGAGCCGGGACTGTCTACGTGTTCTATTGTTCATCTCCCCTTAGCATTTACAGTAGTGCTAGTAATGACGAATGCTTATCCATTATTAAATAGCTGTGTCAGGATGCTTCCCCTTTAGGTAACAGAAACCCTCTCCCAGACTTGCTTAAACTATTGTGACATTTATTGTTTCACAGAACAGAAAGTCCGGAAGTAAAGAAGGGATCAAAATTGGTAGATTCAGCCGCCCAACCCAGGTTCTTTTCATTTCTCTGCTGTCAGCAGCAGTGCAGGGTTCATTCTAATGCTGTTTCCCCTTATGGCCCCAACATGGCTGCCAACAGTACCTCGAACCACAGCTTTCATGTTGACATCCAGCATGATGGGGGAAGGGCAGGTGGGATGGGCTTCTCTTACTCAGAAGCTCTGAGCAAGCCTCTCCTTGACTTTCATTGACCCAGATTGGCTTATACCTGCCTGGCATTGAGCCAATCTCTGGCAAGAGGGATGGAATTAGCATGACTGCCTTAGGCTGGTTAATCATTTGGGGTGTAATGGTATACCTCCCAGTATACTATGTTTTAAAATAGTTCAAAAACAAGTCAGATTACAATTTAATCACTAGAAATGTTGTGTATTTTGTACATCGCCTGTTCTTCATGGCATTGAAACTGTTGTGAACATTCCCTTAGTGCTGTAGTCCCAAACATAAACAGGCTCTGCCCTCCCAAATTATACCTAAAGTGACCCAAAACATATTCTCCATATATTATACATTTATATTCCAAACCAAAAATATCTGATACTGATATATTCCAGAGCTTTTAATTTACAAAACCAGAGATTTTTCCTAATACTTTCATTTCTAGACATCTTAACAAGACCCTTCTCCCCCACACCCCCAACTAATTGGAATTCCAAAGGGCCGGACACTATTGAAGATCATGAAAAAATATCTGATACATCTACAAATGCGATGCCTACTTTAATACACTGCTAACTAACTCAGGCTTTTCCAGGAGGGGAGGGAAGAGGAGGGGAGGGTATCCTCCCAGAAAAGAAAAAGGGCAACCCTAGTATCACTTTGCCCCATTGCATAACAACATAAAGAAACACAGGGAGATGGCTTTAATTAAACTGCTGCCATGAATTCAGATTTGTGCTAAGAAAGTTGTGGCCAGTTGTGAAAGCTCTATCCATACAAAGGATGGCAAGGTCCGGACCAAGCATTCTGCTCAAGGAACAAGGACCCACAAACAGCAAGACTGAGATGAGGAAATGGCAACCCTTGCCAGAATGTGTTACACAAGACACTAAAAATCTACCCAAAGGCAGCCATCACCTGTCTCACCACCTTCAGGGGACCAGGGGCCACACTGGCACAGGTCCAGGCTAAGCCGTGCTGAAGAGAAGGAGCTTGTATTTCCTGCACGTGCAGGAGGAGGGGAGCAAGGCTGTGCTGGTGTACACAGTAACATGTCAGTGGCAGCGCCGGGGTGAATTACAGGTTGGAGACCTGACAGTGGTCTTCTCACAGGAAAAGGGCACGAGCCTCCTCTGAGAATCATCCCCCTCTCCCAGAGAAGCCATATGTCTGCCGCCCCCATTGAGGCCCACTCCAGTGAGGGTGAAGAGTGCTATTAAATTATGTCACTTTGATATAAGGGCCTCTGTCTAAAAATTCAGTGTTGAATCATGGTATGCTTGACTTGAACAATATTGAGGTGAGCGGCCCACGTCCCCTGGGTAGGTCAGTCCAGGTCTGGACTCCTGTGCAATGATGACATTGTTGCTGACGTAAATAATAAGTGTGATTTATTTGTTCAAGCCCCATTTCCCAGTCAGGAGTGGTTTATGGGGCTGACTACCTGCAAATTGCAAAGTGGAAAGTTTATGGGGCTGATTTATGGGGAAAGTGAAGGGCTACCTTTCTACACAGAAGACAACTAAATGCCTCCTAAGGCAAGGTCTCTTTCTTCTCAGGCTGGTTTTCACCTCCCAGAGCCTGTCCTGCCTGTGAAGATAGGGAGTCACTGTGGAATCTTATTGGTGCCCAGTGCTCACCATGATTCCCCATTGTGATTGCCAGTAGCTCAACTGGGGACGTCCCCATCACTGCCACATCACCTATTGCACACCTGCCACCATTGTGCTGTCACCCCCGTTACAAACCCTTGTCACCATGAGCATTGTCCTAGCCTTCGTTATAATCTGCCACCACCATTATCATCCTTGCTGTCAGCCCCTGTCAGCAACAAGACGAGTAACAAAAACACAGATTTATTGAAGACAATTCACAGAGTGGGAGCGGGCTCAATAGCCTCTTCAATTAGGGTTTTTATTTATCCAAAAAGAATCCAGCAACACCCTTTGGTGCTCCCCAAAGGCCTCCAACTGGCCACACCCCATGAAGGATTGGCCTGTGACCAATCAGTAGCTGATGTGGCTTGTTATCATGGGAGCAAGGATGCGACCTATATGCTGCACCTGCTGCTCTCCTGCCTCTACGAACTGGCTGCACCTGCTGTTCCCTTGCTCATGCCTCAACCCCTGGTCACCTCAATTCCCTGTTCTCCTACCTCAGTACCATTCCTCCACCATCAAAACCTCCACCAGCTTCTTCACTGCAGCCTTCACAATTCTCCGAGTCACTTTGGGGGTTAGTAAATTGTATTACTCTGTTTTCATACCTCTATCATGAACTGATCAAGACTGGGTAATTTATAAAGGAAAGAGGTTTAATTGACTCACAGTTCAGCATGGCTGGGGAGGCCTCAGGAAACTTACAATCATGATGGAAGGTGAAGAGGAAGCAAGATACCTTCTTCACGAGGCAGCAGGCAGGCACCGTCCTGAGCAAAGGGGTAAAGAGCCCTTTATAAAACCATCAGATCTCGTGAGATCTCACTCCCTATCGTGGGAACAGCATGGGAAAAACTGCTTCCATGATTCAATTACCTCCACCTGGTCTCTCCCTTGACACGTGGGGATTATGGAGATTACAATTCAAGATGAGATTTGGGTTGGGACACAAAGCCTAACCATATTGTAAATCATCTGGCTTTCTCCAGCATGATTGAGCTGAGAATGGAGGGCACACGTGCTCAGAAGCAGCCACACGTGTTTCAGCCTCATTTCTGAGTGAATCCACCAACCTTCAACCTTCACAACACTACCCACCCACTCACCATTCCTGGAATCCTGGGGATGAAAATCGTATGTTTTTTATTGCATTTGTGTCCACAGAGGCTGCAGGATACAAAGGTGCACACTCCTAGTGGGTCTCCCATTTTGCTAAGGTCTTTATTAGTCCTGAGCCTACAGACCTCCCTAAGTGGTACATTCCTGACTTTTTAGGCACCATCTCTTTGCTGCCAGCCCAGGTCATTAACTCTCTAAAGCCTAATAATGTCATGGATATACCGAACACCTGAGTAGGGAGCTCTTTCTTCTTGGGGATTACTAAAGTGAAAACAAGCTACCCACCCTCATTACCAATGTTCTCATCACTAGTGTCACCACCATAATCATGACCTCATCTTACCATCATCACCATCAACTCTGACATCTTCTGCACTCAGGAAGAAGGGTTAGTGTGAAGTTGCACAGGGCGCTCGGTGCTGCCTAGAAAACTTCAGAACCCCAGTTTCTTTTTCTTTCTTTTAAGTACGGAGTCTCGCTCTGTCACCCAGGCTGGAGTGCAGTGCGCGATCTCGGCTCACTGCAACCTCTGCCTCCCAGGTTCAAGCGATTCTCCTGCCTCAGCCTCCCGAGTAGCTGGGACTATAGGCGTGTGACACAAAGCCAGGCTAACTTTTTTATATTTTTAGTAGAGACAGGGTTTCACCCTGTTAGCCAGGATGGTCTCGATCTCCTGACCTCATGATCTGCCCGCCTCAGCCTCCCAAAGTGCTGGGATTACAGGAGCCACCGCACCTAGCCAGAACCCTAGTTTCTAGAAGAATGGTCTCCAAAGAATAATCTCCAGAAAATAATCCCAGGAGATATGCCATATTTAAGAGAAAAAAAATTCCATTGTCAATTGAATTTTAGAAAGACTGCATTCTGACAATGCATCTTAGCATATTAAAGGCTCTGAGAAGTCCTGCAGGAGAGAAATCTGTTAATGGCTATTTGACCCAATCTTTCTCAGGTATAATTTACCACTAAATCATGTTTTCACCTAACTTCCATTAACATCACAATGAACACATGTCCCATAGAAGATACATTGAGAAGGTAGCTCTAAAAGCTGAAAACTGCACAGGCAACAGTACCATGGATCCAGGCGTACTCACAGGCCACCAGTATGGATGCTCCTCAGGTGCGTATCCTAGCACTCAATCACAAAACCTATTCTTGCATCCCAGTCCAAAGTGGTCATCCTCTCCTAGGCCCTGGAAGATGGGGATCAGCATCATCTCTGCCTCCCAGTGCTCACTGAGTGCCGTCTGAGCGTCTTATCGATGCAAGCATTATTCACGCTGCCCTCAATATGGCCAATTTCCCCTTCTCAAATTTGTGGACATCCCACAGCTCTGGGTGTGCATTTTCCGGGGCAAGAAGTAACTAAGGAATGCTTCACTGACACCTGAGCCCTCACCCAGCTTTTCCACCTACAGATCCCCCTGCCTCAGATGAGAGAGGGGATGAAGAAATTTCACAGTCCAACCCCCAAGGACACGAAGGCCCAGAAAGGGGAAGAACCCACGAGGACCACAGTGGCTGATGCCTTCCGCCATTTCCTTCAGCTACAGCAGTGTGGGAATGGGGGCTGGTCTGAGATGGCATTTTCATTGGTCCAAGTTGAGTGGAGAGAAACAGGTCCCCAGAGTAGATTTTTCATAAAGTGAAATGCTTTCAACTCGAAGGGTGTCCTGAAATTGTCATCCCTACCTTGGGAGTTAGAATATCCTTAAGTAAGGGTGACATTGATGGCAAGTGTATTAGCTTCCTGTGGCTGCAATAACAAAGTACCCCAAACTGGCTTAAAACAACCAACATTTATTGTCTCACAGTTCAGGAAACCAGAAGTCCAAGATCAGGATGTGGGTAGGGCCATGCTCCTGCTAATCCTTCCTGTCTCTTCCTAGTTTCTGATGGGGGCAAGAAATTCTTGGTATTCTTTGGCTTACAGCTGCAGCATGCCACCTCCTGCCTGTATTTTCCCACAGCCTTCTCTCCAGTGTCTGTGTCTTCCCCACATCTTTTCTCTGTGCCCAAATGTTCCCTTTTCATAAGGACTTCAATCATATTGGATCAGTGGGTCCATGCTGCTCCAGCATGGCCTCATCTTAACCAATTACATCTGCAACAACCCTATTTCTAAGGAAGGTCACATTCACAGGCACCAGGATTTAAGACTTCAACATATCTTTTAGGGGATATAATTCAACCCGTAACAGTGGGGTGGGGGGGTTCTAATGTTTTTACCAGGCAGCTCTTAGGCCAAATCAAGATGTACATTTGCTTCTCATTTATTTTTGTTGTTTTACAAGTGTGTAACATCCCATCACCTGGAAGCTGCCAGAGGGAGCACTGTCCCCAGCACCTACTCTCCCGCCTCCTCACCCCCAAGTTGACTGGTCCCCCAGGCCTCACCCTGAGGGCTCCTAGGATGTTTGAGGACTGGTTTCAGCCTCAGTCTGTCCTCCCCAGGGACCCAAAGGGCAGCATTAGCAGCTTTACCTTCACCATGGCAGGTAGAGAAGCTAAGTGGCCCTCCTCCTACATCCCTAACAGGGCCCCTCCTTGACTCATCGCAATCCCAGGAGGGTTTAGATTCAGGCAGGGCTGACCTCAGCATTTCTTCTGCAGTGGCCCCTGCAGGCGGGGGCACATCCCTAGGACTGGCTTGGACTTTCTGGCTCCAGTTACAAAGCCTGGAGGACAGAGTGACGATTGAGGCCTTCTCGGCACAGGGATGAAGAGCACTCTCTGGCCCACTGTGTGCATGCTCAGGGCTCCTCTGGGCTGATAGCTGCCTGGCACATAGTAGGTGCTCCGGAAAAGCTTGTGGAGGTAAGCAGAATGAAACTGGATTTCATAGTCCCAGTCCCATTTCATTTATTTGGCTGCACTGCTTCCATCAAACCAGGCCCCTCTGCCCACTTTCCCTTGTCCAGCCTTTGTCAATTCCAACTTCCATCCCTTTGCTGAGGCTGTACTTGCTCCCTAGAGTACATTTTCCTTTCCTCCATGCAGGCAAATCGCAGGCACATTGCAAAGATGAATGTAGTGCCTAACTCCTCCATGCCTCTGGAGTTACAAAGCTTTTTCCTAGGCCTCTGGGGTTAACACATTGTCCTTTGCTACCTGTCATCTGCTTATTAGAACACGATTTTCTACCCCCACTTGCAAAAGAAACACTGATGAGCAACTCTAGAAACAAGTGTTATACATCACTACATGCTCCTTATTCCTCCCCGAGGCCCATGGTTCTGTTTCACAGAAAAGGCATGAAGTTTGACTTCAGGGAGGCCTGGGTTCAAATCCAGACTCTGCTATTTACTAGCTGTGTGGCCACAGGCAGTCATACCCTCTATGAGCCTCATCAGTCAAATAAGGATAGGAAGACTACCTCATATATTGTAGACACAAAGATGCACTTCCTAGATTCCCCTTCCAGGACCCATTACAGCCCCCAGTTCTGGGGCTGCAGTCAGCAGACAACCCCCATGTGTTGGCTCCTTCAGGATCTGGCTTGGCAACAGAGCTACGCCACTCCCACGGCCTTCCCAGGACAACCTGTATCCAGCTACAAAGCCAGATGGGGGTATATAGGCCCAAGTCATTCCGGTCCAGTACTGGACACTGATGGGCAATTCCTGCTCTACACTCCACTCAGGGATGACTGAAGCTTTGTAGAGCTTGTGTCACAGTTCAACGACTTCTCTGCACATCCTGCTTCCTCCTCGATCCCCATCCCTGCCCTGGTGTTAACCTCTAATAAATATCTCTGCTCCAAACTCCATCTCAGCATCTGCTTCTTGACAAACCAACCTGTTGCAGAAATGTAAGAATTGTAATTTATGATCTCAAGGCACCCAGCAACATGCTTGGCACATAGTAGGTGCTGAGAGACCTCACTTCCCTCCTTGCCCCAGTGAAGAATAAATGGAAGGCTCTGTGAAGGCAGTTTGAGTTGAATCTCTCCAAAAGGGTAGGAGAGTCCCAAGAATTCCTATGTGCCAAATTCCTGGAGAGGCTGAGCAGGAAGGAGTCAAAGACACCCAGGCCCCTGTGATTAAAGACACATAAGTGGATTCAGATGACCAGGGTATATTGAAACTCACCCCCGCAAGTGGTTGTAGTCAGGGGTGAGTGGAAATCTATACATGGAGTGAATGTTTTCCAGCTCCTCCAGGCACTGCTGCCCTGCAGCCTCCCGCTGTCTGCCCAGGAGTGGAAGACTGCTCAGCTTTGAGGAGTTTTTTCTAAAAAATAACCCCCTGCTATTATTCTTTGCAGTGTGAAGTGAAAACTTACCTGGATGAGGTTTCACGGGAAGCATAAGTTGCTAGAGACAGCGAGAGGAACCCCTGCGCTGAGAGCAAGAAATGAAGCAAGTTCTAGGGGTGCAGAACTAAAGGGAAGTAAGCAACAATTTTTTAAGTGTGGGTCTGACCTCAGAGTCCCAGTACCAACGTCTTCTTGGCATGAGAAACTGAGGTTTGGCCACAAGTCCCTGCTTTGCCTGCCTCTTAAGGGTCCTCATCTGCCTTCCCACCAACTCTCCAACCAGAACAACCTGGAGGGTGGTGTCTATCAAGGCTATAATGGAGTACCAGCGACCCAGGGAGGAAGCACAGCAAATGTCAATACAGTCTTCAGAGCCAGGCAGCTCCCATCCAGCCTCAGCTCTGCCACTTTGTGGCTGTGTGACCTTAGGCAAGTTACTTAACCTCTCTGATCCTCAGCTACCTATTACTATCTTCATTATCATGTTATTCTTGCCGTGAAGAGTTAAGATTCCTGGACAAAAGAATGAGCATGCCTTGAAACAAAAGCAAATCACGTGCTCTGCCCTACTGGAGTTCACTAACTAGTACAGGCGGCTGGAGCAGTAGAGGTGAATTTCACACAGGAGGTGGCATTCAAGAGACAACTTGGGAGCAAACTTTGGATGGGCATGGGAAAGAGAGAGAAAGCTGGAGGCATAAAATCTATGGAAGAAATCACAAAGATAGAAATGGGCGTGGGAAGCTTGTGGGACAGAGAGGAGCCTGGGAGAACCACATGGACGTAGTCTCTGCTTTCCGGCCCTGAGGATTCAAAGGTGAGTGATACACAGTCCAGAAGAGAGAGGAGAAGAGAACAGTCAAGGCAAATCAGGAACCAGCCCGGGAAACAGAGACCCACAGAATACACTGAGGCAAGCGCATGACTAAGCCTCCCGTGACAGCCAGGTGGGCAGGGCAGGAGGAGGAAATGGATGGCTGAGGAGGCTTTAAGACTTGCCCAGGTAGGCCAGGCCCAGAACTCCCACCCCAGGACTCCTCTGGGGTGCAGGGGGCAGATCAATCTGGGGGCTCCCCCTGACCCAGGCTGATACTGTCAGCACCCCGTACTCCGTGGCTGCCCCACAGAGACCCAGTGCCTCTCGAGGAGGCAGCCCTGAGCAACCCACACTGCCATGGCTCTCGCTGTGGTTTTCGCAGCAAATGCATTCCACATGGCAGCCAGCCCTGGCTTTCCCTGGCAGAGATGAAGACACTGTGAAAGGACCCTTTGCCTCCCTGCTGAGTCCCCCCAGAACAAGGCTTCTTTGTCTACAGCTGCTTCCCTGCAGAGTGAAACCTCTGATGAAGGCCAAGCCCCAGCCCCAAGACCACCACCCCAGCCTTCTATGAGCTGGCACCACTATGGGTGCCCACGAGCAACTCCCTTTTCTCCTTCCCCATATCACTCCCAGAATCCAGGACTCAGTCCCTGGGATCCAAGCACCAGCCAAAGAGCCCCAGAAAGGAAAATAACCTTGAAATTGCAGAGTTGGGGACCAAAATAGAGGCAGGCAAAATGTGGGTACCCCAAAGGCATAGCGGGGAGAGGCCAGCTCTACACTGGGCAGGCCCCTAAAAAGGAGCTGGGGTCCAGGGGTATGAGGGGGCAGTTCGTGGCTTCACAAGGCAGGCTCATGGCACATGTTGCAGAGCTGCAGGCACCTGAGAAGACCATAGATGCATCTCCTGACCCCCTTCTGAGCCCCATGCTAGGGAGAGCCATATAAGCGTGTCATCACAGCCTCTGTCCTAGTGATGATGGCTGGCAGGCCCAATAACCATCACTTTAACCATAAACACTTTAATGCAAGCGCATCCAAAGCACAGATGAGCCCAGGAGACAGCAGCTATACTCCTGGGGGCACTGGGACCCCTTCCATGGTGGATACTGCCATGCACCACCCAGATCCCCCTTCAAGGAAGGACTTGCTTCTGCAGCTGAGGGCAGTGTTAGCAGCAGACAATCCCAGCTGTTGGCCCCTCAGCCATTGACTCAGCTGCAGAGAGCCATCTCCCTCAAGGCTGTGTGCTTTCCTGGGCAGCCCACATTCAATGATTAAGCAAGACTGGGGGACTTGCAAGAGCCACCTGGGTCAAAAGCAGGTCCACTGTGAAAGGGCCTTGCTAGCTCCAGAGCTCCCCGTGGGGCCAGGAGCTTGGATTCTCCCTCTCTGCCCATGCCTGCTCCCTCTCCCCTTCCCCAGGCACCCAGCCTCCTTAGCACACAAACACCCTCTCAGAGTCTGCTTCCCAGGGAACCCAACCTGCAAAAACTTTCCACAAAGAGGTGGCGGTGTTTTCCATCACGTGTGGGGTCCAAGGCAGAAAGCACACCCTCTGGTGCCACTCCTGCATCGGCAGCTGATCAAGAAGTGGCCCCAGGTCCACAGAGCTGAGTCTAGCGGGTGACCAGTGTATAAAGGGCAATAGGGACCTTTTTCTACATTGGGCTTTTTCTAAAAGCACTTTTCTGTTGTTAATCTGTCTTTTGTTACGGGGTCTCAGCCATGAACCTTGCAATGGGTAAGGAAATACACTGCTTTTCTCCCCTACAACAGCAGTGGGGTGGGGTTGGGTTTGGGGCTGTATTTCAATATTTCAGTTATACTGATTGGCAGCTTTTAGAAACAAGAAGCCTGGTTGGGAGCTCTGGCCTTGCCTCTTTGAATCATTCTGCAAACTTTGACATCTCGTAAGCTCTTCAATTCTACATTCTCTCCTTCCTCAGTAAATGCCTTCCTTGCAACACTGTGGTGAGAAGCAAACTCAATCATATATGCAAAAGTGCCTGGAACTCAGGAAATGCTCAATGCCTTTATTTCTTTACTCTCCGTATAATGGGTCTTTGTCAATCAAGGCTACCAATGAAGAAACTGAGTCCCCTGTAAAGCAAAGATGAGTTTGATAGTGTACACACTGAGTAACCAACCTCCTTGCCTGACCACACCTATCATGCCCCATTCCACCCACCTGGACCCCAGCCCACTCTCACACCCTGGGGCAGGGGCCAGCATCTGGAGGGCTCCAGAATGCATTCTGTTCTGTAGGAGAATAGTCAGGCTCCAGGAGATCCCTTCCTGACTTGGTCTGTAGCCCAAAAGGGTGTGAAGATGGGAAGAGGCATGGGTTTGGGTATTCAGAGCTCCGAGAAAGGTGAACCAGAGCCAGGGCAGAGAGGGGCTGAGACAAGCCTGGACTGGGCGGGAGGGGGTGGGGTATGGGGTGGGGGAAGGCAGGTGCCTGCCACCACCTATCACCACATCTGGGAGTCAGGGAACATGAGGCCCCAGACTGGGAGAGAACAAGGGAGGAAATTAGAGACAAAACGTGAACTTCATAAAGATTTTATTCAAGCAAACTCCAAAAGCAGCTGCAACCCCATAATGGCAGCCAAAGCTGACTTTCTGATTTTTCACTTTGATTAATTATCTAATGACTTGCAGGGCTCCCTGCTGCTTTATGACTTGCACGTTTTCTGTTTCTTTTCCCTCCACCCCACCTTCCTGCTCTGTTCTGATTCTCATCCTCTAGAGCCTGCCTCCCCAGGAAACCAGCTTCACCCCAGCTCCTCTTTGTCAAGGGAAGGCTGAGTTACTGATGGGAATCTTCTGCACCCCATCTGCCCTGGTTGAGCAGGTGGTTCCGGGAGTATAAAGAATTAGGGAACTGCCCTGTTCCTCAGAAGCTCTCAGTCAAGGTGGGACAGACCCTTTTTTCATTCACACACCAGGTACAGAAGATGAATGTCTCCGTGGCCAGCCATGTAGCGAGAGCTCTAGCAGAGGCAAGGGCAATGCATCCTAGGGGCATGAAGGGGCATCTCCAGCTCTGACAGAGCAGCTGAGGATGGCTTCTCAGAAGAGCTGCTGACCATGCTGGGTGTTGTGGGATGTGCTTGCCCGAGGGAGGAGAAGACAGGATGAAGTTGTTCCAGGAAGACAGAGAAGCTCACGGCAGGGAACAAAGGAATAAGATTGCCCATTGGGGGTCAAGGGAGACGGTAACAGATGGGCATGTGGCTAGTGGGGACCCAGAACTAACGACCAGGCCAGTGGTCAGAGAAAAAACAAGAGCAAATGATTCTTAGCTGGTTTTCCCTTGCAAGAGAACCCAAAGCAGGCCCTGAGCTGATCATGGAGTCTGGGTCTAATTTGAGATGTGGCAGGCAAAAGATTTGGGTCTTGATCCTATGGATAATGGGAGTAAGATACTGACTTGCACTGAATTCTCCTAGGGACAGACCCTGAGCCAAGGATTTTGAGATGTGTGACCACCGCAGTGTTTGTGAACAGTTTACCACTGAGGGCACCTGGGACCTCTGAGAGCTTGTGTAGGGCATGCCTCACAGTTGCCCCACACCAGTGAGAAAGCCAGGGTATGTATGCGCCATGGCATCCATGAAGGAATGCTCCCCAGAGTGGACTCCCTGGGGCTTCCAGCCAAGTCCTCAGGCAGCCAGTCACAGTTGCTGCAGCAGGACCCACCAGTGTGCACAGGAATGGAAGCAGCCAGGGACCATGGCCAGGCACCAGCAGTGTCCCCTACAGACACGGCCAAATGGAAATGTAGCTCTCATTTCCCACCATAATGAGATATCCAGGCAGCCTGGTGAGCTCTACAGTGAGAGGATAAAAATGCCACCCAGGGCTAGGGGCTGGGGGAAGGGCAGTCCGAGCTGACTTGACAAAGGCACAGACTTCATAGGTGTAGGAAGGAAGTGAGAAGATGCCAGACAAGAATGAAAGTCATTTTTAAAGGGCTTGGATCAATGGTGGGATGTGCAAAATTGTCACAAAAGAGACCATTCATGCCCCATTCCAGGAGTCTGACAGAAAGCAACGGGAAGTGGGGCTGGGTGAGTGGATCCCTGCTAGGTATACTCGAGAGCTACCCAGAGTCCTCAGGGCTCAAGCTCTTTGTTCCCGAGGCTGAGAGAGCCCTGGAGACCTCCAGCTCCATGGAAGGCCCAGCCCTGCCCTCCCTGGGCTGCCTTTATGGTGATCAGGCTGTGGGCAAGCAAACCAGGAGGGGCGTTCCCTCTCCCACCCTGCCACGGCCTCTGCCTGTCCTCACTGCCACCCCCAGACCCTCTCCCACCCTGCCACGGCCTCTGCCTGTCCTCACTGTGACACCTCTGGATTCATCAGGATAAGCCTTTGCTTCAAGGAACAAAACAGCCTGACTGCAGTTGCTTAAATAATAGAATTTATCATTTCTCATAACAAGAAGTCTAGAGGTCAGGGGCCTCTGGGTGGGTTAATTCAGCCCCATGGTGATGCCAAGACTCATTGAGGTTTTTCTTTGTGGTCACAAGATGGCTGTCACAAATCAAACGTTACATCTTCACAGAACCATGTGTGAAGGCAGGCTGGAGTGAAGAAGGAAGTTCCTCCTCTCCTTACAAGAGAGGGGTGAGATTAAGCACCCTCATATCCCATTGGCCAGAAATGGCTTACACATTCATCACCAAAACAATCACTGGCAAAGGGAAATGAGAGGGGGATGGCCCTCTCATGAGTGAAATTGTGTTCCTGTAGCAGGATCGGGACATTGGGTGTGACCAGCATGGTCTGCCACTCTGACTTCAGAATTCTCTCAAACCAATATTTGAGTATGCAGGCCTTGTGGAAGCCAAGTCGGGGTGAAATGAAACTTATCTCCAAATGTTTGCCTTACTGGGCATCTCAGGGTTCTCTCTTAGTCCTCTCCCTTGATGGTTTAATAAACCCCAATGACCTCATTCTCTTAAACCCTAATAACCCCATTCATTAAGGTGTAACTAACAAACAATGTTCGATCATTATTCTAACCCAGGGATTTGCATTTTAACACAAAATGAGAAAGCTTAATCCTGAGATTTCCGATTAACCTTTCAGGAGGTCACTGATATGGTCCTTCATTTCATTATTTCTAACACTATGAAGACATCGTATGTTTGCCTGTTATGAGGTCCTATAGGGTTCCTCTGCTCTGGATGAGTGTGTTGCAGTATCTCTGGTTGTCTCTTCTAGTCTGAAGTTCTCAGTGGTGGCTACATGGATCTCTGAATGATAAAGATAGGAAAATAGATTAGTAAATAAATGCAATTTGTTTGGCAGACAAAATATTCCCAAACGTATGTCCATGAGGGAAAAAATTTTAATGATAAAAGTTTATTTGATGGTAATGAATGTTGCTTTAATGCCAGGAATACATGCCATGGGTTCATAGGCAACCACGTTCTGGAGGCTCAGGAAGACCCCCCTGCAGGCTCCCCTGAAACCTCATTCTGCACTCGGCCTCTTCCTCCCTTCACTCCAAGGCCAGATCTGTTGTCCAAGGGGAACCGCCATTCATCGTCTTCCACTTCGGCTCACACAATAAATTCAGGGAGCTGCCTTTCCGTACCAGCACTGGGAGGGATATGAAAATGCAGCCCCTGCCCTCGGGAATACAGACAGGCAGGAAGGAAGGGAGGGAAAATGAACCTACCACCAAACCAGAGAAGGCTAGGGCAGGGGTGGGACAGGGCGTCCGACCATGGAGCTTCATGGAGAGTGGCTGGGGAGGGGCTAGGAAGAGTGGTCCAGCATCCAGCACACACAGGTTGGCAGGGTGGTGGTGGCCATTCAGACGGAGGACTTCAGAATCATGGTATGGAGGAGGCAGTTCAGGGCATATTCAGGAATAAGTAAGTGGCCTCCCAGCAAAGTGATGGGA
Source organism: Rhinopithecus bieti (assembly GCF_001698545.2). Classification (NCBI taxonomy): domain Eukaryota; kingdom Metazoa; phylum Chordata; class Mammalia; order Primates; family Cercopithecidae; genus Rhinopithecus; species Rhinopithecus bieti. Next base: position 2,423,558 of record NW_016806838.1, read on the forward strand.
GCAAAGGCCCTGCATTAACAGAGTAGGAGGAGGAGGCTGGCAAGGTAGATTGGGACCAGACCACACACGGTCTCAAATTCCACACTGAGTTGTGTGTATTGAATTCCTTAGAAAATGAGGAGGTGTTGAAGGGCTAGATGTTATTATTATTTTTATTATTATTATTTACTGTACAACAGAAAAGAAACAGGCTTAGAGCCGAGGATATGGGAATTGCTATAACAGACACTTTGGGGTTTCTAAATATTAAATGGCTTCATCTCCAACTCATTTGGTGAATGTGAGTAAGTCAGGGTGGGACTCTCTCTAAGCCCCTGTGGTTTTATCTCCAGTGGAAGCCAGGCCAGGGCAGGCCAAGGATGAGCTGCGGGGTCAGGACAGAGCCAGGAAGCAAGCAGAGCCAGAAAGGGCCACCATCTAGCGCCACATGCAAGGAAGGTTTGGCCAGCTGGGGCAGGTCTTTGCATCCCCAGGAAGTCCATGGACCATTGGCAGGAGGACATACCTTGAGTGGCAGAGAATCCCAGAGGAGGTGAAGTGGCATCGGGGCGAGACTTCACAATGCCTCCTGAGTAAGGAAGTCAAAGTGTGCAAGACCAGGGAGGAGCCTGCAGGAGCACAGCTGCCTGGACCGGGCAGGAAGGATGGGTTGAGCCATCCACAGTCTGGGAGACATGAGTGGGTGGCACCATCCGCTGTCCGGAGGGAGCTGTTTCTCCCTATCTGGCCATGAGCTCAAGTAACAGCTCCTTCTACTCTTGCCACATTGTGCACTTCTGGGCAGGACCTGCCCTGGAGGCTCCAGCCGGGCCAACAGCAAAAAATCTCTTAAACCACATCAAAAACCCCTGAAAGATGATTAGAATCTTGATTTCAGATGTCATTGCTCCCTTTTTACTCCTTCAGGTGGTACTAAAGCAGCACTAGTAACCTGAAACCTTCTGATGTCCAAATTATTATGCTGAAAGTGAAACCGAGTCCTGCTAGCAGCAGGCGGATGCTTCCCAGTGAGCACAGGGCCCTCTGAGCGAGTGAGGTAATGATTGCCAGGTGCAAGTACAAACTCTTTCCCTGTCTGGGTCAGCAGCATCCCTAGACCCTGTCTGCGCTGATGTCCACCTGCACACACACAGGGGTTCTTAACTCACACTAGAAAAGTTGGGACATGAGGAGTGCCCCAGTTTAGCACACAGTGAAGTCATGTCTAGCTCTTGCCATAATCCTTTAAGGTCTGCTGTGGTCGGGAAACCCACAGATGTAAGTGCTGGAAGAACCTTTAGGTGTATAGTCCCATCCACTGGTTTAAAAAGCCTTACACAATCCCTATCAAAATTCCAATGGCATTCTTCACAGAAATAGTAAAAACAATTTGGAAATGCATATGGAAACATGAAAGATTCCAAATAGCCAAAACAATGTTGAGAAAGAAAAACAAAGTTGGAGGCATCACATTTTCTGATTTAAAATAATATTACAAAGCTATAGTAATCAAAACATTACGGTATTGGCATGAAAGCAGACACACAGAACAGTAGAACAAAATAGAGAGCCCAGAAAGAGGTCTAAACATATTCAGATAACTAATTTTTGACAAGGGCACCAAGAGGGCATAATGAGGAAAGGACAGTCTCTTCAACAAATGGTCCTGAGAAAACTGAATTTCCACATGCAAAAGAATAAGATTAGACCCTTATTTAACATCATACTCAAAAATCAACTCAAAATGGATAAAAGACCTAAATGAAAGATCAGAAACTATAAAACTTCACCTCCTAGCCATTAGCTTTCACAATGATTCTCAGGATACCACACCAAAAGCTCAGGCCAAAAAAGCAAAAATAAATAAATGGGACTATATAAAACCAAAAAGCTCCTGCACAACAAAGAAAACAAACAGCAAAATGAAATTGCAGCCCACAGTTTGGGAGAAAATATTTGCAAAACATATATCTGATAGCAGGTTAGTATCAAAAGTTTATAAAGAACTGATACAAATCAATAGTAGAAAACCAAAAAAAAATTCAATGGGAAAAAGACCTGAATAGATACTTCTCCAAAGAAGACATAAAAATGGCCAACAGGTGATTATGCAAAAATGCTCAACATCCCTGGTCACCAGGGAAATGCAAATCAAAACCACTATGAGATATCACATTATGCCTGTTACAATGGCTAATATCAAAAAGTCAAAAGATACCACATGCTGGCAAGGGTGTGGAGAAGACAGAGTTCTTGGACACAGTTGGTGGGATTGTAGGTTGGTGCAGCCATTATGTAAAACAGTATGGAGGTTTCTAAAGAAATTAAAACTAGCACTACCAAATGACCTAGCAATCCCTCTCCTGGACATATACCCAAAGGAAATGAAATTGCCACCTCCTAAAAATATCTGCCCTCCCATGTTCATTGCAACATTATTCACAATAGCTAAGACATGGAAACAACCGAAATGTCCATCTTCAGATAAGTGGATAAAGAAACTGTGATATAGGCAGAAGGGACAAGATAGCTGACTAGAGACATTAGACACCTGCCCTCTTCAGAAAGAACTAAAGTTATGAATAGAAAAACTGACCTTGAATAGAACGTCTAGGAGAGAACAACTGTGATCAGCCAGGAGCCTGAAGGGGCTCAGTATTGCAGAGAATGGGTAAGTGAGAGAACTTCAGTGGTCCACACACTCCGCACACAGACTGTTGTAATTTAAACCACAAAAGAGCTCCTCTACCACACAAACCCTGATGCTAGCTAGGCAGTGATTTGGAGACCCCACAAGGGCATTGCACCAATCAGGGAACTTATGCTGAGTCACTTTCCACACTCCCAACCCCTAGACCTAAGCAGCTAGGGCACCATTGTGAGAGCACTGCCATCACAAGACTGCACCATGACCTGGGAACCACAGCCTCCAGAGCTCCATCCAGGATCCCCGACTGACATCCCCCAGTGTCCACTGGGAGGGCCACAGAGGCATGGTACTGGCTGGACCCCACAGTGCTGAGGGGTCTCCAGTACACTAGGGAATATGACAATCCGAGGAAGGGATGGTTCAGCACACCGAAAAGGGATCTCCTAAGGCAAAGAAAACCAAAGTGTAGGCTTTCCAGAGCCCGAGTGCTCCCTGTCTGGGGCTGTGAGGAGTGACCCTGCCCACAGCAGCAGCACAAACTCTGTGCTCAGCTTCAAAGAGGCAAGTGAGATCTCTTCCCACCAGCAGAGTGGCCTCTGTGATCAGGCTCAGGTATAGAGAAAACAGGAACCCTTTTCCCAATTCACACACCGCTGAAGGCACAGACACTGGTGCTACCACCAGAGGCTGAGGCAAGCAAGCTGGAAAGTTGCCTGTATGAGGCTATGAGTGGCAACTGCACCCCCAGTGGTGATGTGGCCTCCATGCCCATGCTCATGCATGAAAGGCAGATCCTTCCCCACCTGCTTGGCACTGTGGTGCTGCTGCTGCTAAGAGTAAGTGAGCCTGAGAGCTGGATATCTTCAGCTGTGGGGTGGCAACCCAATACCACACCACCAGTGTGCACTTTTTGACATCCAGGGAGTTGCCCCATTGCCCAGAGAGTTACCCCAGTACTGCCATTGCCCACACCACACCAACTACCTAGGGACCCAAGAACCTGCTCACCCACCCAGCCAACTGCCACTATTGGCATCTGAGCAAGCCACCAGGAGGCCCTGAAATAGGCCTGCCTGGTTCTTGTAACATCAGTGCCAGTGTACACTAACTTGGGTCCCAAGAGCAGGCACATTCAGCCCACTGCTGCCACCACTCAGGCCCACTGGTTATCCCTGTCCACCTGGCATCCCTGTTCCCAGCAAAATTTCACTGTAACCTCCACCAATAACCATATGTTAAACCACCAAGGGGATCACAGTTACAACTGATGCTGTTTACAGCCAAAGAAATCACACTGAGGGTATACTACTGCATGCACCCAGAATCAAAGCCAAAGGACCCTATCCAACCAACACAACTGATACAGCTTCAGGAAAAACCAAAACAAAAAAAAAACAAACAAAAAAAAACTCCCCTAGGAAAGCAAATTCAAAAACTGGAGGAAGAGACTATAACATCAGATGCATTGACACCAACATAGGGACACAGGAAGCATAAGAAAGCAAGGAACTATGACATCTCCAAAGGAACACAATAATTCCCCAGCAATAGATCTCAATCAAAAAGAAACTCACAAAATCCCAGAAATACAAAATTATGATATTCAAGAAGCTCAATGAGATACAAGAGAATTCTGAAAGACAGTACAAAGATCTCAGAAAAACAATACAGGATATGAATGAGAAGTTTACCAAAGAGATGAATAAAAAAGAATCTAACAAATCATGGAACTGTAGAACTCCCTGAATGAAATACAAAATACACATGAAAGCTTCAACATTAGACTAGATCAAGCAGGAGAGATAATCTCAGAACTTGAAGACAGGTCTTTTGAAATAAACCAGCCAGTCAAAAATAAAGAAAAAAGAATGAACAGAGTCTTCATGACATATGAGACACCACAAAGCTACCAAATCTATGAATTATTGGTATTCTCAAAGATGAAGGGAGAACAAGCGTTCAAAAATCTATTTAACAAATTAAGTAACAGATAAAAATGTCTCAAGTCTAGCAAGAGATTTAGACGTCCAGACATAGGAGGCCCAGCAATTCCCAATCAAATACAATGCAAAAAACGTCTCCACCACACATTATAGAAAACTGTCTAAAGTCAATGACAAAGAGAAAATTCTAAAAACTATAAGAGAAAAGTATCTAGTAACCTAAAAAGGAGTCTGCATCACACTAACAGCGGACTTCTCAGCAAAAACCTTATAGGCTAGGAGAGAATAGGATGATGTATTTTAAGTACTAAAAGAAAAAAAAACTGACACTCAAAGAAACTACATACAGCAAAATTATCCTTCATAAATGAAGGAGAAATAAAGTCCTTCCCAGACAAGTGCTGAGGCAATTCATCACCACTAGACTGGCCTCACAAAAAATACTCAAGGGAGTCCTAAACCTGGAAGCTAAAGGTGGACAGCTGCTATCGTGAAAACATACACAAATATGAAATTCACTAATAAAGCAAACACAAAAATGAGAAATATTTGAAAAACTCAAATGGTACCACCACAGAAAATCAGCAAACGACAAGGACAATCAATAAGTGAAAAAGAAAGAAACAAAGAATATACAAAACAACCAAAAAACACTGAACAATATGACGGAAAAAAACCTCATATATCAATAATAACCCTGAATGTAAACAGATTAAATTCTAGATCTTAAAAGTTGTAGACTGGCTGAATGATTTTTAAAAAAATATAATCTATATGCTGCCTACATGAAATTCACTTTACCTGGAAATACATATATAGACTGAAAGTAAAGGGATGGAAAAAGATATTCCATGCAAACAGAAACCAAAAGCAAACAGGAGTCGCCATACTTACACCAGAAAAACAGACTTAAAGTCAAAAACAGTTTAAAAAAAGACAAAGAAAGTCATTATGTATTGATAAAGGGATCATCCCAGCAAGAGACATAACAATTCCAAATATATATGCACCCAACTCTAGAGCACCCAGATTCATAAAGCAAATACTACTACATCTAAAGAAAGAGAGAAACTCCAATACAATAATAGCAGAAGATTTCAACACTGCACTGTCAACATTAGACAGATCATCTAGATAGAAAATCAACAAAGAAACATTGGACTTCAATGGGACTGTTGATCAAATGGACCTAACAAACATCTACAGGACATTTTATCCAACAACTGCAGAATATATATTTTTCTCATCAGCACATAGAACATTCTCCAGGACTGACCACATGTTAGGCCACAAAGCAAGTCTAAAAACATTTCAAAAAATAAAAATTATACCAAGTATTTTCTCAGATCATAAAGAAATTAAACTAGAAATCAATACCAAGAGGAACTTTGGAAACTATATAAATACATGGAAATTAAACATCATGCTCCTGAACAACCATTTTGGTCAATGAAGAAATTAAGATGGAAATCAAAAAATTTCTTGAATCATGGAAAATGGAAACACAACATACCAAAAACCAATGGGACACAGCAAAAGCAGTGCTAAGAGAGAAGTCTATAGCAATAAATGGCTTTATTTAAAAAAAAGAAAAAGATTTCAAATAAACAACATAAAGATGCATCTCAAGGAACTAGAAAAGCAAGAAAAAACAAAACCCCAAATTAGCAGAAGAAAAGAAACAATAAATATCAGAGCACAACTAAATGAAATAGAGACTAAAAAAACCACAATAGAACAATAAAACAAAAATCGGTTCTTCCAAAAGATAAACAAAATTGATAAACCGTTAACTATACTATGCAAGAAGATAGAAGATCCAAATAAACAAAATCAGAAATGAAAAGGGATATATTACAACTGATACCACAAAATACAGACGTCATCAGGGACTCTTATGAACAGCTATATGCTAACAAACTGGAAGACCTAGAGGAAACTGACAAATTCTTGGAAACATACAACCTACCAAGATTGAATCAGGAAGAAATAGAAGACCTGAATAGACCAATAATGAGTAACAAAATTGAATCAGTAATTTGGAAAAAAAAAAAAAAAAAATGTCTCTCAACAAAGAAAATCCCAGAGCCAGATGGATCCACTGTGGAATTCTACCAAATGTATAAAGAAGTATTAATACTAATCATCCTCAAACCATTTCAAAAAAATTAAAGAGGAAGGAATCTTCCTTCATTCTATGAGGCCAGCATTACCCTAATACCAAAACCAGACAAGGCACAACAAAAAAAGAAAACTATAGCCAATATCCCTAAGGAACACAGATGCAAAAATCCTCAACAAAATACTAGTAATCCAAATCCAACAGCATATCAAAAAGATAATACAACAAGATAAAATGAGATTTATCCCAGGGATGCAAGGATGGTGCAACATATGAAAATCAATAAACATGATACATCACATCAACAGAATGAAGGACAAAACCATAGGGATCATTCATTTCAATAGAAACAGAAAAGGTGTTTAACAAAATTCAATGCCCTTCATGACAAAAACTCTTAGCAAACTAAACATAGAAGAACTATACTTCAAAATAATAAAGGCTGTATATGACAAATTCACAGCTAACATCATACTGAATAGGAAAAAGTTGAAAGCCTTTCCTCTAAGAACTAGAACAAAACAAGGATTCCCACTTTCACCACTCCTATTTAACATAGTACTGGAAGTCCTAACCAAAGCAATCAGGCAAGAAAAAGCAACGGCATCAAAATTGGAAAAGAGCAAGTCAAATTATCTCTCTTCGTGGGTGGCAAGATCTTATATCTAGACAAAACAAATGACTCCACCAGAAAACTCTTAGAACTCATAAACAAATTCAGTAAAATTGCAGGATACAAAATCAACATACAAAAATCAGTAGTTTCTATACACCAACAATGAAATAGCCAAAAAAGAAATCAAGAGGGCAATCCCATTTACAAGAGCTACTATATATATATGTATACACACACACACACACACATACATACATATNCTTAAAACATAAAGTTGTTAAAATTACAGTTAAAAAACCAAGATGAAATTACTCATTGCCCAGAGAATTAGTCCACCAAATACTATTAGAGAATGTATACTTAATAATGTGGGGAACAGAAGACTTAACTCGCAGAACACACATTATGGTTTCCAACATGCACCACATTTCAGTCTGCCTAGGAACAAATACAATTCAATACTGTTCTTTTGATTTTGTTAGACAATTAGGACATCAAGAGATTAATGGTTTGTAATTTGAAATCTTAGAACAAATGCTTGAAGGATACAAAAATATGTGTGTGTGTATTTGTATTGATGTGTGTGTGTGTGTGTATATATATATATATATATATGAATAAATTTAACCAAGGAGGTGAAAGATCTCTATAAGGAAAACCAGAAAAAACTGATGAAAGAAATTGAAGAGGGCACAAACAAATGGAAAGATATCCCATGCTCATGGATCAAAAGAATTAATTTTGTTAAAATGACCATACTACCCAAATCAATCTATAGATTCAATGCAATCCTTATCAAAATACCAATGTCATTTTGACAGAACTGGAAAAAATGATCCTAAAGTTTGTATGAAACCAAAAAAGCCCAAATTGCCAAAGCAATCCTGAGCAGAAAGAATAAAGCTGGAGACAACACAGTACCCAACTTCAAAACATATTATAAGGCTATAATAACCAAAACAGCATGGTATTGATATAAAAACAGACACATGGACCAAAGTAACAAAATAGAGAATACAGAAATAAAGGCACATATTTACAGGCAACTGATCTTCAACAGAGCTGCCAAGAACATCTACTGGGAAAAGGACACACTCTTCAATAAATGGTGCTGGGAATACTGGATAACCATATGCAAAAGAATGAAACTGAACCCCAATCTCTCACCATATACAAAAGTCAATTCAAGATGGATTAAAGTCCTAAATATAAGATCCAAAACTATGAAACTGCTAGAATAAAACAGGAAAAACTCTTCAGGACATTGGTCTAGGCAAAGGTTTTATGGCTAAGACCTCAAAAGCACAAGCAACAAAACAAAAAATATATCAGTGGAACTATATTCAACTTGAAAGCTTCTGCACAGCAAAAGAAACAATAGAGTGAAGAGACAACCTCTTGAATGAGAGAAAATCTTTGCAAACTACTCTTCTGACAGAGAACTAACATCCAGAATATGTAAGGAACTCAAATATCTCAACAGTGAAAAACCAAATAATCCCATTAAAATGTGGGCAAAGGACATGAATAGACAATTTTCAAAAGAAGACATACAAATAGCCAACAGATATACTTTTAAAATGCTTGACATCACTAATCATCAGGGAAAGGCAAATCCACCTACAATGAGGTATCATTTCACCCCAGTCGAATGGCTATTACTAAAAAGACAAAAAAAAAAAAATAGAATAGATGCTGGAGAGGATGCAAAGAAAAGGGAATTCATACACTGTTGAATGGATGGAAATGTAAATTAGTACAACCACTACGGAAAACAGTATGAAGATTTCTCAAAAATCTAAAAATAGAACTACTATACAGTCCAGCAATCCCGCTACTGGGTATCTATCCAAAAGAAGAGAAATAAGTATATCAAAGGGTTAGCTGCATTCACATGTTTATCACAGCACTATTCACAATAGCAAAGACATGGAATCAACCTAAGTGCCCATCAATGGATGAATGGATAAAGAAAATGTGGTACATAGACACAGTGGAATACTATACTACAAAAAAAAAAAAAAAAAATGAAATCATGACATCTGCAGCAACATGGATGGAACTGGAAGTCACTGTGTTAAGTGAAATAAGCCAGGCACAGAAAGACAAATACTGCATATTCTCACTCATGTGTGGGAGCTAAAAGACTTGATCTCATAGACACAGAAAATAGAACAATAGATACCAGAGACTGGCAAGAGTGGCAGGGGGTGGGAGAGGGGATGAAGAGAGGTACAAACATACAGTTAATAGAAGAAATAAGTTTTAATTATTAGCAGACTAGGCCAACTATCTTCAGCAATGATATTATGTAGATTTCAAAGTAACTAGAAGAGGGGATTTGAAATGATACCAACATAAAAATGATAAACACTCAAGATGATGGACACCTCAGATACCCTGACTTGATCATTACTCATTCTATGCATGTAACAAACTCTTACATGTACCCTATAAATATGTAAAGTATAATCAGTAAAAGGGAACAAAAGAAAATATGATATATAGATGATAGATAGATATAGATAGACGATAGATGATAGATATAGATAGATGATAGATGACAGATGATAGATAGATATAGATAGATGATAGATAGAGATAGATAGAGATAGATAGATAGATAGATTGATAGATAAATAGAGATTAGATAGATATAAGTGGGATATTATTGATCCCTAAAAAAGAATGAGACCTTGCCATTTGTCATGATGTGGATGAGGACATTGAGCTAAGTGAAATAAACCTGGCACAGAAAGAAAAAATTTGCATGATCTCACTTATACGTGGAATCTTTTTTTTTTTTTTTTTTTTT
>NW_016806838.1:2435344-2492483 GCF_001698545.2 Rhinopithecus bieti
TTTTTTTTTTTTGAGACAGAGTTTTGCTCTTGTCGTCCAGGCTGGAATGCAATGGTGTGATCTCGGCTCACTGCTACCTCCACCTCCCAGGTTAAAGTGATTCTCCTGCCTCAGCCTCCCAAGTAGCTGGGACTACAGGTATGTGCCACCACGCCCAGCTAATTTTGTATTTTAGTAGAAATGGGGTTTCACCATGTTGGCCAGGCTGGTCTCAAACTCCTGACCTCAGGTGATCTGCCTGCCTCAGCCTCCCAAAGTGCTGGGATTACAGGCATGAGCCACCATGCCCAACCTGGAATCTTTTTTAAAAATCACATACAGGGAGATAGAGAACAAAACAGTGGTTACCAGGGGTTGGGGTGGGAGGTGAGGAGGAAATGGGAAGATGTAGGTCGGAAGACACAAAGTAGCAGATATGTAGGATAAACAAGTCTAGAGCTCTAATGTACAGCATGAGATTTACAGGTAATAAAATCGTATTTGGGATTCCTGCTAAATGAGTACATTTTAGCTGCTCTTGTCACAAAAACAATAAACATGAGTAACTATATAAGGTGATGAATACATTAATTTGTTTTCCTATAGTAACCTTTTTACTATCTATATGTCTCCCATAACATCGTGTTGTATACCTCCAATATACACAATAAAATTTATTTTTTTCAAATTAAAAACAAAAAAAGGCTCGTTTTTAAAAAATTGAAATGTTTTTTCCAGACCTCAGAGTCTAAAACAGATAGAAGGTGGGGGATCTTGAAGAGGGGTAAAGATGGGGTTCCACTCCCCTTCAGCAGGGCCACAGGTAGCCACTGCGAAATTTTTTTGAAACTATTCCTTGCACAGCTCAGAGAAAAGCAACAAGTTGCTTGTATCACACAGCCTGTGAAGAGAGGCACTACAATAAAAACTCAGGACTTAGTGCTCCTAGTGCCAAATCTTGTTGCTTCTACCACCCAGTCTCCAAACCAAGCCACTGAGAAGTCAAAATCATTACACTTTGTTCCTGGAGACCACCAGAACTACAGAGATTCCAGACAGAAGCAGCTATAAATGCAAATGCTGTGACGATGACAGGTCTATTGAAATGTATGCATACTGGGCCTCCAAAATCAGAAATGATAATTATTTCTAAACCATAACAATAATTAAACATTATAGTCTGATTTTTGGTTCTTCTTTTTCTTTCCTTCCTTCCCTCCCCCCTCTGTCCCTTCCTTCTTTCCTTCCTTCCTTGCTTCCTTCCTTCCTTCCTTCCTTCCCCTTTTTTCTGTGGCAAAATTTATTCAATATCTTCAGTCTGTCCAAGAAACAATCTTAAGAAATTCTCTCATCCCACCCCCACCACCACCCTGGTTGCTGCCCCAGTTCAGCCCCTCACCTTCCCTGGCTCCCACCCCACCTCTGTCCTGCATCCAAGCTTCGTGTCCCTTGAGGCACAGGGTAGCATCTTAGCACCAACAGGATCTGAATGAACTTCCCTCCTGTCTTAGTCCATTTGTGCTGCAATAACTAAAGACATTAGCCTGGGCAATTTATAAATAATAGTAATTTATTTATCACGGCTCTGGAGGCTGGGAAATCAAAGATCAAGGTGCCAGCAAATTCAGTGTCTGCTGAGGGCTTGCTCTCTGCTTTCAAGATGGCACCTCTTGCTGCATCCTCACATGGTAGAAGGGACAGATGCTGTGTCCTCACGTGGTGGAAAGGGAAAAGAGTAGAAGGGCATCTCGGCACTCCCTTCAACCTCATTTATAAGAGCATTAATCCATTTAAGAGAACAGAGCACTCATTACCTAATCGCTTCCCAAAAGGCCTCACCTCTTAATACTATCATATTGGGTATTAGGTACCAACATACGAGTTTTGGAGGGACACAGACACGGAAGCCACAGCATCTCCCTCCCCTCCACTCTGGGCAGTCCTAAGCCCTCCTGTGACAGGGCCCCATCATACTCATTGGCTGAGGGCGGGAGTGTCTCCTGCATGAGGTTAAGTTCAAAAGGTGTGGGCTCCAAATGCCTCAGCCTCCCTAATAACCCCATACAGCCCATCATAGTTACCTCAGCCAAACCATCTCGGAACTCTTTCTGTTTTCAGCCTAAATCTCTTTTCAAGGTAGTAAGTTCTCAATATTTACTCTCACATCTGTATTTTAATTGTCTGAACTCACCTCCTCTGAGGCTCCAGCAGTGCTGGCTTTGGGATGGGGTCGGAGGCCTTAACTCCAGTGAACAGTTCACAATTCCCTTATCCAGCCCCTCGTGATGGTTTCCGCATCTGTAAAATGGAGATCATAGTCGCTGCTGCATAGGATTATTGTAAGGGGCTAAATGCAATTATACATTGTAAATGCCAAGTACAATGCCTGGCTCTGAATAAGTGCTCAATAAATGTTAGCTTTTAAAAATAGCACCCTGGATGACTTTAAGGCCAAAGAGGAAAGAAAATAATATTTCTTAAGCTCCCCTACTGGCAAGGCGTAGTGCCAGGTTTTCTCGTATGTTATGTCACTTAATCTTCTCAGCTACCCCTACGGCTATACTATACATTTTGATCCCAATTTTTACCATTTTATAAATCAGGAAACGCAGGAACTGTGAGGGCAATTTGCCCAGGATTTCTAAATAAGTCAGACCTCTTTTGGTTGCAAATGTTCAAAGCCAACTTGGACAGCCTTACACAAAAAGGGACACTTGATGGTTCCGGAAATACAACAAAGTGTTTAAGAACCAAACCATGCATGGGAAAGGCAAGGGGCAGCCAAGCCTCAGAGCAACTAGAAGCAGTGGCTCAGATGCCACCAAGCCTGTTTCTCCACCTCTCATCTTTGCTGTCACTGCAGACTGGCTTTCTGCACATGGCAGGGAGTGTGTCTGCCTATATTACCACACGCCTGTCATCTTCAGCCTTTGCCCACAGGGGACTGATGCCGTTCCTCAGTTTCAATCTCAGAAATCACAGGGAAAGGCTCTGATTGGCTCAGCTTGGGCCAGATACCTGCCCCTTAACCAATCAACTGTGTCCAGGGGGCGTGGTCATGTGAGAATGTGTCACTTCCCACAGGAACCGCATGGATAGAGTAGGGTATGGGCAAGCTCCAGAAAGTCAGTGTGCAGCTCCCAAAAGAGAGGGATATGGGGCAGGCCACAAAATAGTAACACTCTGGTCTCATGGCCTGCAAGTGGAAGAGTCTGGATTTATTCCCAGGTCTGTTGGACTCCAGAGCCCACATTCATTCTCTGACACATGCTGCCTCTCTGAGACTCTAAGTGTCTGCTGTGCATTAGGAAATCAGAGTTGGTCAGCCTCTCCAGAAAGTTAAAACTAATTTACTCTCTAAGCAATAATATCCATGGATAGTTCTGGCATCCAAAGCAGACAAAGGGCAGCACTAGGCTGGGAGCCATGGTTTCCATCTACTGTTTGATAGTCATTTTTATCACTACTATCTTCTTCGTTGTCTTTTTAGTAAACTGTGTCCTAGAAAGTAGGGTTTTCTGGCTAACAGAGAATTTCTTTAGGTATTATATTCATATTGCCAATTTTCTAAGCATGAAAATCTTATATCAACAGAGCTAAAAAGAGATCTCAAAACTGTTAACTATCTCCATCCTTTTCATTTTACAGATGAGGAAATGATGACCACGAGGGGAAAGTCAGCTGTTAATGGAGAGCTGGACCACCACACAGGTCTCCTCATTCCTTACCCAGTGCCCAGGCCCTTCTTCATTCTATCTTTTCTGGAATGCACTACAATACAATGTTGAATACTGTATTGAATACAGTGTTGACTGTTGAATACAGTATTATGTTGTACTAAACATAATTTTGGTGCAAATTTTTATTTTTAATGATCCAAGCACTTCTCTTTTTAGTGAGTAGGAACACATTTTCTAAATTCTTAACTTTCTCATAGAATATATCGTACCTCCTGGCTCTACCTAAAATCCTGCTGGCCTCTGAGGATACCACTTCCTTTAAACCCTGGCAAGTAAAAACTATTTACCCTCACATCCAGTAGACCTGGGCTGAAAAGTGTTGAGAATTCTCCATAGGTCTTTCACATCCTACCACTTCTTGCCAGCAGAGGTGTTGGTTACCTTCACTTTAGACCTTCTTTTCAAGGTGTTTGTATGATGATTAGGCTTGGAAGACAGAGACAGTGTCTCCTCAGGAGCAAATGGCAGATAAGCTTACTGACCAGTGTAGTAAAGATAATGTCTCCCCCCAGAGCAAAAAGCAGACTGACTTATTGCTTATTATAAAAGATTCAAAGTCCATAAATTCAGGATTCCTCTCCTTAAAAATTAACCCACTTCACATGTGGGTATAACTTGACTTTCTTTGCATCCTCCTGTAGGAATTGCAATTCAAAGAATCAATACAAATGCAGATGCTCTGGCTACTACCATTGCCATGAGTAATATACTGAACTTCATCTCTGACCTGAGTCTCAAGTCTTTTGCCAGCATCCATAAAGCTGCGGCAGGCTCAGCTGTTAGCTTGTAAGTAGCATAAAATCCCAGACCCTTTACAGTTCTTGGCAGAGAGATGGGATCCATCCTTCCCACTCCTCAATCCCATTTCCAGATTACTTCTTCACTCCTGTTGGAATTCCTTACTCCATTATGTTTTAATCTCATTTGTCAAGACTACTCTCTCTTCACCTCTGTCTGCTAACCTTCCCCTCATCCAGTGATAACTTGGGCACCTGTCTCCCCACTGCAAGTCCTGCCATAATTTTGGGTGACTTCACAGGCCACATGAAAAATCCCCCCACCCCTTTAGACTCCCAGTTTCTGTATCACTTCAACTCCCTTGAATGACTCCTCCACTCCACCTCAGCTGCAAACTCCCACTGGCCACACTTTGGACATCAACACTAGCAACCGGTCTATCTCAGAAACCTCAAAAACCAACATCATTCTTTACTTTGATTATTGTATTTTTCAGTTCTAAGAATTCCATTTGATTTTCAAATCTGCTATGTCCTTTTTTATGGTTTCCTGTTCCCTGCAGGACTGATCTTTATTTCTTTAAACATAGCAAGCATAGTTTTTCATAGTCTATATCTAATGATACCAATATGTGAAATCTATGGGTCTGTTACATCTGTGGATTCCTCATTGTATCTTATTTCTGAGTATATTTAGTTATTTTTGACTGTGTGCTGGCCATTACGATTGAAAAATTGTTTATAGAGGATATGTGTCTGGAAATCTCACCTTAATCCAAAATCAAGATTTGAAGTTCCCTGGGCTACCTAGGTGGTACGAATCTGAGCTGCAAAACTATGTAAGAATTGGTTTAGGCCGGGCACGGTGGCTCAAGCCTGTAATCCCAGCACTTTGGGAGGCCGAGACGAGCGGATCACGAGGTCAGGAGATCGAGACCATCCTGGCTAACACGGTGAAACCCCGTCTCTACTAAAATACAAAACTAGCCGGGCGAAGTGGCGGGCGCCTGTAGTCCCAGCTACTTGGGAGGCTGAGGCAGAAGAATGGCGTAAACCCGGGAGGCGGAGCTTGCAGTGAGCTGAGATCCGGCCACTGCACTCCAGCCCGGGCAACAGAGTGAGACTCTGCCTCAAAAAAAAAAAAAAAAAAAAAAAGAATTGGTTTAATTCAGTTCACCTCCTACTTTAGAGGAAATAGTCTTAGGAAGCCCAGTTGATAGTGCCAGAGGCCTCCTATTAGATGCCTACACTTTGTGCTGGCCTTTGATTTTGATTTTGGTAGACAAAACAAAACTTCAGATTTGCTAAGATGTCAGAATCCTTCAGGGCAAAAGCAGATTCTGTGTTCATTGGCTCCTTTTTTCCCTTCAACAATGGCCTGGTAATTCCTCAGGGTTTTGTCAGCTCTTGTTACCTTTAAGATGTTTTTATATTTTATGCAGCATTCTTGATTGTTTTCAGCAGGCAGTTGATCCAAATAACCTAGCTCACCATTACCTGGAACTGAAGTTTTCACAGTCCAGTAAGGATCACTGTCCTTCTAGCATTTTCCTCCACTAATCTCACAACATCTGTTTTTAACCTTATTAAGACCTGCAGACCCTTAGCTACTTCATTTTCTCCACTCTATCAGCCCCTTCTATCTCCAGTCCCTTCATTATATGCCATCACTTCAGCCTGTCTTACAAAAACTCTTAATTCCTTTGCTGATCTTTTTACCCTTATAGCTACCTGGAAAAACTGATCCTAAATGGAGCCAGCCTTCTTTGCTCCTATACTCATGCTGCTGGGGACTTCTGGAGAAACCCACCCAACCATTCATTGTGAGGCTACTCTTCTTTCATGGACCCTGGTGACAGCTGGGCCCCTATCACCTCCCAGTAGACATCCTTTATGACACAGTAAATCCCATGTCAGTTCTTCCTGGCACTTTGTTACATTTTCCCCTTTCATGAAGCCCTCTTCACCATCCCCTACACTCTTAGACGACATCACACCTCCTAGTTCACCCAAAGCAGCTGCCCCTTCCCATTTCCTCACCTCCAGTTCCTTGCCTACCAGTCCATGCACGTCTGTGTCCACCCTTGTCTCTTTCTCATCTGTTTCACAGGCAGGTTCTCCTTCCTCCTAAGGCTCATCCCCCAACCCAGCTCCATTCTCTTATACCTTTTTTTCTTTTTTTTTTTTTTTTTTTTTTTTTTTGAGACGGAGTTTCACTCTTGTGCAGGCTGGAGTGCAGTGGTGTGATCTCAGCTCACTGCAACCTCCACCTCTTGGGTTCAAGCGATTCTCCTGCTTCAGCCTCCCGAGTAGCTGGGATTACAGGCATGAGCCACCATGCCCGGCTAATTTTTTTGTATTTTTAGTAGAGACGGGGTTTCTCCATGTTGGTCAGGCTCGTCTCTAACTCCCGACCCCACGTGATCGGCCCACCTCGGCCTCCCAAAGTGCTGGGATTACAGGCGTGAGCCACCATGCCCAGCCCTGTTATACCTTCTTAGGAAACTCAGGTCATTAACTGACCTCAATTCTTTCTCTTTCTGGTGACTTTTCCCATCACCTGTAAATACACTCAGGTTTCTCCTATTTTAAAGATGAGCTCTTTCCTTCAAATCTACAGTCCTTCCAAGGAAATATTCCTGACCCTGCTCCCTAGTATGAGGCATTCACTCACCATACATCCCATTGCACCTCCAGATGACAAGTCTGTTTACTTGTACTCCAATTTCTCCCCAAAAGACAATGAGCTTCTGAAGGGCCAGAACTTTGTCTTAATCACTATTGAATCCCCAATACCTAGCATTTAATTTGTGGAAGGAATGGAAGACTAAGGCCTGGGGTCATTGTTAGGCCTAGCAGCCCCATTAATCTCCATGTGCTGGTTACCAGGGCACTTTGCTGTCCCGGGAGCCCAGCTGGCGGCATGCTAACATATAGTATTATGATACTATGCAATTCTTTTCTGTCTATGGAATTTCTGGCTCTGTTTAGTTAGTATCTAATTTGTGGGTTAATAAGTCTTTGTCTGAAGGTCTTGGTGTGCAGCACAGGGCTAGGATCAGCTTTCTCAGACTCCTTTGAGGCTTGGTGTGGGGGGATGAGTGTGCTTTGAGGCACTGACTCTTTGGATAGCTTACAGGATCTCAATCTGGGCATATTACTCATTAGGGTTTATTTACCTTTTGTGGTGGCCTAGAAAAAGCCAAGCTTAATGAAGTGGTTACCAAAAGCCTTTAACATCATATTTTCCACAGAGCTCATAAAAATATTGACAGTGGACTTAACTGCCACATTGCATCTTTCCAAGAGATGAACAAAAATTATATAAAGCATATTGATTTGTTGGTTTTTTTTTTTTTTTTTTTTCAACTAAAGCCTTCATAGCAAGAATCCTGGCACGCTCTCATTCACAGCAGCCACAAGCAGGCCGTTCCCAGGGATGATGAGTAAGTTGGTCCTGTGGGCTTGGGCATGCCACTGTCCCTCTCTGGGCCTCAGTTTCCTCACTACAAATAAGAAGCTTGGGGGTGAGCCCAGTGGCTCACGCCTGTAATCCCAACACTTTGAGAGGCTGAGGTGGGAGGATCACTTGAGCCCAGGAGTTCAAGACCAGCCTGGGCAACAAAGTGAGACCCCTGTCTCTACAAAAACTAAAATAATTAGGCAGGCATGATGATGCACGCCTGTAGTCCCAGGTAGTTGGGAGGTGGGGGACAGAGAGTGGGAGAGAATCACTTAAGTCCAGGAGTTTGAGGCAACAGTGATCCATGATAGTGCCAAGTAACAGAGTGAGACCCTGTTAAAAAAAAAAAAAAAAAAAAAGCAGCAGCAGCAGCCTGAGTGAAATGAACTCTGAGGTGGTGACTGTTTCAAAATAAAATTATGCCATTCTTTGTAAATTCACTCCCAGGATAACACACTGCCTTTGCTACTATGAAATAACATCCAAGGAATATTAGTTTTATTTCTAAGATGCCCCACAGTCAGCAGATGACCAGAAAGTTGAGGAAAATGGTGACAGTGCCCAAGGCCAATTCACACATTCTTTCGTATTTCATAGGCTGCCTTGCACAGGGCTCACTTGACTCCGGCTTTTCCAGCTCCCTCTCCTCCTTGAGATGTCTTGTCAGTCTTCCTTCCCTGCAGCCTCCTTGGTAGGGAGAATAGAGGATGATCAGAGACGCCTGAAATATCAGAACCAGTCAACCTTAGTGATCATCTGGATAGTGAGGTTTTCAAAAATCACCTGAATAAATTATGTTGATACCCAGGCTCCACCCCACACCAACTGATTCTGAATCTCTAAGGTTGAGACTCAGGCCTTGGTATTTTTAAAAAAGCTCCTTAAGTTACTTTGAAATATGGAGAAGACTGAGACAACTCTTTTGAGCTCCTGGTCCAGACTCTCTCAAAATGGTGGCACCCATATGGAGTTAAGTGCTATTGAGTCAGGCAGTCTTGGGCATGAGTCTTGATTGCACCCTCACCACCTGCATGACGTCAGCCAGTGATGCTCTTACCCTCTTGGCACTTCAGTGTCCTCAGTCGATAAATGTGAGATGCTTGGCACAATGCCTGGGACATGGTGAATGTTCAGTAATTATTGGCTTTCATCATGTCTTTGTCTTTCTTACTACCATCATCATCATCAGCTTTATCAACATCACCAACACTGTCATTTTATCATCATTGTCATCAACAACATCATTACAGTCATTGACATCATCTCCCCCTTTTCTCCTGCTCCTTCTTCCCCTCTTCCTCTTTCATCATCATCACCAACATTGTCATCACCCCCAACATCATTATCATCACCAACATCATCTTCTTTGTCTCCTTCTCCTCCTCCTCCTTATCCTCCTCCTCCTTATTCTCCTCCTCCTTTTTCTTCTCCTTCTCTTCCTTCTCCTTTTCTTTTCTCTCCTTCTCCTCCTCTTCCTCCATCATCCTCATCCTCGTCATCCTCATAGCTATCAGGAGGGCCTGACTCAGCCCATCTTAGAATGTGATCGGCATTTGTGCCTCACTTACCAAGCCTCAGTTTCCTCATCTGAAAAATAACAGCAGCACAATACTAGCATGTATTCACTGGCTACTATGTGTCAGGCATTGTTCTAAGTGCTTTATATGAGGAAGGCAAGTTATTGTCATCCCCATTTCCCTCAGAGAAGGAAAAAGAGGCACAGAAAGGTTAAGTAACCTTTCTGTCCAAAGTGGCGCCTCTAGGAAGCAATTTTAAAATGGGGGTGAAAATAATAGTACTGATCTCATGGGTCAGTTGTGAAAATTAACTGAGGTGTAGGCATAAGTACCTGCTACCAAGTATAGCACTGGCAAATGATCAATGTGCATTCTCAGGTCACTTAAACAGGTGCTCAGGGCCTGCACTGGACAGAGAGTGACTGCCCCTCCTTCTCACTCCCCCACCCCACATATATACACTACCTGTCAGTGGAGCCTGAAATCCCAGGATAAATGGCACAACCAATGGGGCCAGAATTCTAGAGGGAGAGGAAAAACATGCTGCATCCCTTTCCCCACCTCCAACCATCCCTGACCCACCTGACTCATCCACACACTCACACACATGCATGAACCTCCCTAGAGTGACACTAGACCTGCTGGGAACTAAGAGTGAAAGGGAACTGGAGTCCTTGATATCACCCAAGGGTCAGGTCCTACCTCCTGCAAGGATGGGTTCCTGAGCCTGAGTCCTCTCTCTGAGTCTCCCATGAATAAATCAAATGTGCTAGGCCAAGCCTGGTGGGTTCTACCCACCATCCAGCCCTCTGTCTTGCAGATGACAGACCCAGTTTCATTCCGGTGGCAACATGTTTAGTCCCTAGGGATGAGAACTGGTTCAACTGAAATCATTCACTCATGGCCACCCCATTTTCTTGTCAGCATTGTTGTGGGGTGCCACAAGACCCCACTCTGGTCCATGAGATGTTAGGGGAACTCTCTGGGTGTTTCTGGAAGACACTGTCCTGCCTGATTAGAGGTGATGGCAGCATGAGGAAGACTGCTTGTACCCACCCCTCACCCCTAGCCTCCTGCTCTAGAAGTTGTGTAGTGGAGGGGGCCATGGAGCCATGAGGGGGAGGCCCAGGGAATCAGACACACTGACTCTGCATCCTGACACTGAGCTCCCATCAAACCCAGAACACCTGCCTCCAGACCTGCCATGACAAAGTGGTAGGTAAATGCAGACCCTGAGGCCAGATCACCTTAGAACCAGTCAAGTTCTGGCTCTACCACTCACATGAATTCGGGCAGAGTGCTTAACCTGCTGAGGCTCAGTTTCTTCATCCGTAGTAGGAAGACCATAATAGCACCTCCCTCATAGGGATGATGTCAAGACTAAGTGTATGAATATATAGAAAGCATCTAGATCAAAGGCTGGCAGGTAGCGAGTCCTCCATTCGGGCTCCCTGTGAGCATGTGAAATCATTAAATCTTTATTATTTAAACCACGAACACTTCCATTCTTCCATTCTTGCAACCCAAATACATCCTAATTGATACAAATGCCTAATGTCTATTAGTTTCTTGCTTCATTTCACAGTGGTCAGTTGAGCTGAAGCTGAAGATTCTTCCTTGGAAACAGGGTTCTTTTAATTAATCAGTCAATAACTATTTATTGAGGGGTCAGCAGATGTAGGAGCCTTTGAGAGGTATAAAGACACATCAGACCTGGTCACTGCCTTCAAGGACCCCAGAGACTAGTCAGGGGAAGGAGCAATTTATGCAAGAGGGGTCCAAGAGGAGTGACCCCAGATGGTGGCCCCAGGAAAGCTGCCCAAAGAGGCAGGATTTCAGTACTGATCAGCCAGCTCTGACCCAGAACCCGTGGAGCTCTGCCTTGGGCATACAATGATGAACATGCTGGCAAGATCCTGTCCTCTCTCTCACAGGGGAGACAGACCAAACAAGTCTATGCACAAATAGGTAAAATAATGGCAAATTGCACTGAGTGCACTAGAAGACCCAAACAGGACGTGTCGGTAGACAATTGAAAAAAAAATGCCACTTTGGGAAGAAGCAAGGAAGGCCCGCATGAGGAGGCCCCATTTACACTGAGACCTGGATGGTAAGAAGGAATTAGCCAATGACCAAGTGGGACATGTCCCAAACACAGGGAACAGCCTGTAAGGGCTGTGAAGCAGGAAAAATATTCACTTGTTTAAGGAACCCAAAGAAAGCCAGTGTTCTGGAAGCCTGGAGAGAACGGGAGAAAGCTGAGAGCCAGAAAAGGCAGGGCCCTGCCAACCACAATGAGGAGTTGAGCTTTTATCCCAAGGGCTAGGGGCATCTACTGATGGTCTTACCAGGGTGGGACAGCTAGTCCTCTGGTAGGAAGAAGAGGTGGCCTTGGATAGAAGGAAGCAAAAGTGTCATAGGAGAAAAGAAAAGGCTGAAAGAGCAAGTCTCCAAACGCTAGCTAAGGAATTGCCTGTAGTGTTGCTTAGACCTCCATCCAGCACTGGGACTGCAGCGACCAGGCTATTTTAAAGCTCTCACTCTGTTCCAGAAAATCCTGGAAATTTTAAGCTCTAATAGAAAAGATGATGAGGAATTTTAGGAGACTTTAAACAGCTTACAGAATTAAAAACCACCCTCAAACCCAGCATCCACACATCCCCTGAGAAATGTCAGCTGGAAAGCAATTCACATTGAAGCTATGTGGGGTCGAAGTGGGAGGGGTTGGTTTAGCTTGAGGTGGCCATCCACAGACATCCGAACATGGCTAGTGACAGGGGCTGGCCATTCAGAGAGTGTTACAGGAGGTCCAGCGCCTCTCCCCATCAAACAAGAATGCAAAATCCTCCACCTCATTGCACACGAAAAGTTCAGTGAGAGTTTGAAGATATTAAAGCAGGATTTCTGGAAGCCAAGTAAAAACGACCTTGAAAATAAACCACATGTGGCTGCTAATTAATCTTAGTTCCTGGCTCTTTCCAATCAGACCCTGAACTGTAATCCATCTTCATTACACTTCTTTTAAAGCAAAAATGGTGCATTTCCTCAAGTCTAATTAAGGAAGGAACATTATAAGGCCTAAGGTCATAACTCTCTTTCTGTCATAACTCTCTTTCTGTGCCTGTTCACACACACACACACACACACACACACACACACACACACACACACATGCTTTAGAAAACTCTACATGACCTGTTTATTGGCAAACATGGACAAGCCACTTGAGAGCCCAAGGATGAATGAGATGGCCAACTGGGGCGCCATCACAGTCCATGTCACTCTCAGCCAGTAGCCCTCCCCACTCAAGCTCCCCCACCTGGCACACATCCACCCACCACATTCCTCTGCGAGCCCCTGGCAGGTAGCCAGGGGCTCAGGGAAGGGTTGCCTGGTCCCCAGCCCCAGAGAATGAAGCAGAAGTAGTCTAAGCTGGGTGTGGCTACCAATTGCTCTTTGACAGCGATTGGTTTTAGGATGGCATTTGACCCAATTCCTCTGGCCAATGAGACCAAAGGAAAGGTCTGTTGGGGGTTTCCGAGAAAGCTTCTCTTCCATGAAAAAAGTGATAATCCCTGAATGGTTGAGTTGTGTGAGGGTGAGATGCTTATCTCTGCAGCAGCAGGCAAGGTACAGAACTAGTGACCACAGAGGGGAAAACTACCTGCCTGTGTGCACCCACCAAGATGTTCCTTGAGTTTAGGAGAACTTGGGAAGAAAGTGTTGGGATGGAGCTGTGTTATCTCTGAGGACTTGGTTGGTTGCCATAGTCTAACTGCAAGATTTTGACTTGGGATCCTGACAAAAGGGTGTGATGGTTCAGGACCCACCTCTGAGTTGGACTTCACATTGTGGGTGGGGACATAGCTGGGGTGATGTTTGAGAGTCTGGTGGTAGGTTTTTCCCACCTTGGGTTGGGTCCTTGCCATGGACATTCTTCACCCCCATTCCTAACACCACCCCACAACCCTAGATGAATCATAAGGTAGATGTGCATTTTCCCAATTGTTGATGATTGGAGGGTTCCTCCAAGCCTCCCACAGATTTTGTTCCTCCAAGTCAATGAACCTATTGACCATTAAGGGGCTTGGGTGAGATTGTCTGAAGTCTCATTCTCATTCACCCATGCCCTCCCTGCTCCTCACCCACCTACCCCATCCCATTTCCCACATCACTGCAGTTCCTATCAGTCAAACCCTGGAAGGATTCTAACTCCAGTTCTAGCCTAAATAACACCAACAATTATACATCATGGAGAGAGATATACCAGCCATTGAATTTCCTGCTTGGAATATGTAATAATCCATTCAGATGTTTCCTACTCATCATATGACCAGCTCAGTCCAAAGGTAGCAGTCTCAACCAACCCTTCTCATTAAGAGAACACAACCATTGCAGTTTAGAATGTGTCTGAGTACATGAGTATGTGTGATGCCCTTAGAGACTATATTCACTCACATATACTTGCATGTATTCACACGCACAGTGAGAGACCCAGTCAGGGAATCATGAACACTGGGGCAGGGGACTGTTGAGCTGCCACAGCCAGAAGATATTAGAACAGGTCAGCAAGACTAACTTCTTCTATGTATAGATGAGAAGCTAAATTCAAGAAGGAAAGGGTCCTGGCCAGAGTCCCAAAGCTCTGGGCAAAAAATAAGTGAAAACAAGTGAGTTAATAGTGGTGTTAAGGATGCTGGTTTCCTGCATAGTAAAGAGGTAGGAAAGACTTTGTACCCTGCCCAAGGTGAAGCCTTGCTGGTGTGGTAGAAGCCCATGAGGTGCTATAGACCCTTCTTGGTTGACTGACTGAAACTCTCCCTTTGGTGGTGGACACAGCCAGACATTTCAAGGTGGGCTCAAAGGCTATATCTCTGCTACATGATCCTGCCACTGGCCAAGCTGGATGTATGACCCCAGGTGGGTCTGACACATTCTGCTTCTCGGGAATCTGACATCTACTTGAACATAGGCTGGAAATCTTTTGGGCTGTGTTGTGTTCATGGGAGCCCAGTGAAGAGAGAATCCGGACACTCCTGATGCTAAGCTATCAGGGGCAGCCCCATTTCAGTCCAAATCCTAGTTGTTCAAGCCTTCCTTTGATTTACGAGGTACTCCCATGGACCCTCTAACAAATTACTGTCCTTTTTTTTTTTCTTTGCCCAAGCTAGTCAAAGCGATTTCTGTTGCATGCGACCAAAAATAAAACAAAAAAGCTAAACTAATGAACAGGACAGTTCTGGTGTTCCCTGGGTGCCCTAGTTTGCTGCTTCTTGGATAGCATGTCTGAGAGGTCCATACTGAACTAAGTAGAGTCACATAGCCTTAAAACTATGACTCCAGCTTACAAGGGCAGAATAAGTAAATGGATAAGGCTACAAAGCATCATCAACCTAACATTTTAGAGAGCATGTTGAGTTTTATTGAGAATATTTAACATTGTCTCAGAAAGACAACATTTTTATCCAGAAGATGATCAAGCTCAGGGAGAAAGGACCAGGGGATGGGTCACCCATTCAGAAACCTCTGGCCAGATCTCCAGTCTCCAAATCAGGATTCTCTCCATGCCCCATGCACCACAGCTCCAAGCGTTAGGAGACTGGATCTTTAATCTTTATTCAGCCACAAACTCACCTGGTATCCTTAAACAAGGCACTTTGTCTCTCTGGAAACAATTTCCTCCTCTGTAAAAAGTAAATGTAGAAATAAATTACTCCCAAGTTCCTTCATAACTATAAAATCCCCCAATCCTATTAAATCAGTCATCAGAAATCTGCTTATTCCTATTTGGATTCCAGTTCCAAAAATGGCCCTTCTACAGTGGTAACATTCCCAAACAGATAATTATCATGCCCTTAGCTAAGGCCTCTGGTAGACAGTCTCCAATATGGCCCACAATGATCTTTGCCTCTTATTATTCACACCCTTGTGTCATTCTTTCTTCACTGAGTCAAAGCTGATGTGTGTAACCAATAGAATACTATGGAAATGATGGTGTGTGATTTCTGAAGCTGGGTTATAAAATACATTGTGGTTCCACCCTGTCCTCTTGGATCACTTACTCTGAGGAAAGTCAGCCACCATGTTGTGAGGACACTCAGGCATTCCTGAGGACAGGCTCATGTGAAGGAAGAACTGAAGCCTACCACCAACAGCCAGCACCAACTTGTCAACTAGGTGAATAAGTCACCTTGGGAGCAGATCCTTCAGATGACTGCAACCCTGATCAACACTTGACAGCATCCATGAGCGATTCCAAGTCAGAACTACCCAGCTCAGCCACTCTTGCATTCTTGACCCATGGGAACTGTGAAAGACGGTAAATGTTCATTGTCAGTTTAAGCCACTTAGTTTTGGGGTAGTGGATCGCACAGCAAAAGATAACTAATGCCATCTCTAAAAAGATTAACATGAAAATTAATCACTTAACAGGAAAATTTGAAATTCTGATAAATGTAACAATCACAGGATTGTTATGACTTTTTTTCTTCTAAAATCCCAAAATACTTTCAAATACTTGTCTTGATTTTCCCTGAGAGATTATATGAGGTAAGGAGGAATCTACAAGAGACAGTCTGTCTTCTTGCTACCTGAGAAATTTGTACATTGTTTTTAAATTATAATAGGTTTGGCAAAACATTGGTAAGCTGATGGGTGCTTGGCAGTTCATTCTGTTATTCTCTTTACTTTTGTGTACATGGGGAAAATGCTCTGTGCTCAGAAAGATTATCATTGTTAAGCTTTTCCTAAGGTGGGTGGGAGGGGGAGAGCTCCTGGGCTGTAGGCCTTGCCTGTCTCTCCAACCTTACCCACTAGCCCTCTACCCCAGTCTCACTTCATCCCAGTCACACTGGCTTCCTTGCTGCTCCTTGACACGCCAAACTCACTCCCCCATACAGGTCTTTGTACCTGCTGTCCCCTCTGCCTCTGGCAGAGGCCCCTGCCTTTGGCTGTCCACCAAAATCCTGGGCACATGACCAGAGTACATTTCCCAGGCTTGCTTGCTGGTGGGATAACCATGTGACCAAGTTCACACCGATGGAACATGGGCATAAATGGTACCTGTCACTTTCAGACTGGGCCATAGAAAACTCCCAAGAGGCTCTTTCTAGCTCTTTTCCCTTCCAGCTAACCAGATGGTGATGCCGAGATGACCTTGGAAGCCAAAATTTGAAGATGGTAGAGCAGCCATCAGCCTGAGTCCCTGAGTGTGTGTGGAGAGGAGAGTCAGACCCTCAGCCTAAACATCAGCTCTGAAGGATGGTTGAGAAATCACCATATGCCTTATTTCTGAAGCCATTTGATTTTGAGGGTCTAGTTGATGCATTGGCTCAGCCTGTAACTAACACAAGTCACATTGCTCTTGTCATTCAGACCTTCTCTCTCTCAGCCCACCTGAGTTGGCCCCTCCCTACCCTCCATAACGTCACCCTGCTTCCTGTTGTTGCATAGCCCTTCCCCCTGCCTGAAG
This sequence comes from Rhinopithecus bieti, assembly GCF_001698545.2. NCBI lineage: Eukaryota > Metazoa > Chordata > Mammalia > Primates > Cercopithecidae > Rhinopithecus > Rhinopithecus bieti. The sequence continues at coordinate 2,452,252 of NW_016806838.1, forward strand.
TTATATATGTGCATGCTTAGCTGTTCACGGCCTGTCTCCTCTACGAGAAAGTGCACTCCACAAAGTCAGGGACATTGCCCATATCCCCAACAGCACTCAGCACATAATAGGTGCTTGTCCAATAAAAAACCAATATTTATTGTTTATGGCCAATCTGGGATGTCCTAAAGCATAAATGGACTTAACAAACTGGTTTTGAAACCCGAGGAGGGGCACGTCTCCTGGGGAGCTTAATAAAAACACCAATGTCTGGGTTCTGTGCCCAAAGATTCTGAACCTGTCAAGTTTGGGTACTGGATGGAGACCAAGCCCTGCATGTTATTGCATGACCAGGTTTGGGATTCATTGCTCTGGCTTTGGCCATGATCTGCACATGCCCCTTGCATATGAACTGGAGGAGGATTTGCACTCGAAAAGGAAATGACCTTTGTTCGACCTCCAACTACCAAGAAAGATGGAGACCAGCTCCCAGGGCAAGGCAATGCTCCACATGGGAGAGTGGGCATTTATTTAGGTTATAGATTTGGGCATAATGGACACAGCCTTCAGTCGTCAGTAGCCTGAGCATGGTAGATGTTACTTTTTCTTTGAAGTAGAAGTCTGAGTTGGGAGAGTGGCTGGGCCCAATCTCCTCCCATCTTGCTATTCTGCCATCTGTAGAGTGTGGCCACCACTCATGTGGTCAAGGAAGCTCTTCACCATGTCCAACACCCAACCAAAAGGGCTGGGGAGAGGCATGTGCTCCTTCCTTCTGAGGGCATGACCCAAATACTGCACACATCACTTCTCCCCATACTCCAGTAGCCAGAATTTCATCACATGGATGCACCTGGCTGCAAAGAAGCCTGGGAAATAGAATGTCTCTTCTGGATACCACAAGCTCAGCTAAAAGTTCTCTGACAGGGAAGAAGGCAAAATGGATATTAGGGGACAACTCGCCACCTCTGCCATAGAGACCATGTGGCTGCTGCAGAGAAGAGAACGGAACCAAACACTGATACGAAATTACAGGCCTAGGAGTCAGACTGCTGATGCAGCCTAAAGCCTCTGCCCTCGGGCCTCACAGGGAGACAGCTGCTGTCTCTACCACTGAGTGTACCGCAGTGATGAAACGGCCTCCAGAAGCACGGAGGACAGTTGACCAACTCATTCAGGGGGTTGAGAAGGCTGTTCCCAACAGACACATTTCCACTGGCCCCAGACAGGTGAGTGGTAACTTGGCAGGGAAGAGCTCAACCAAACAGCCTGCCTCAGCAGAGGCCAAGCATGCAAATGTCAAGAAGCCTAGAAAAACCTGCGGTCTTCATGACAGGGAGAGAGATCCTGGATTTAGGTTCTAGAGAACTTCAGGGAGGAGCAGGAGATGCGGCTGGTAAGGCAGGTGGGCTCACTTTGAGGAGCTAGACTGCCTGGGTTCAAATCCCAGCTCCCCACTTCCTAGCTGTGTGAGCTTGGCCACGTCAACTGAAACTCTCTGAGCCTCAGTTTCCTCCTCTACAAAATGGAAATGAATAATGCACCTCCACCCTAAGCTTTTGTGAGGGTTAAAGGGGCTTACGGAGGGGAAAACCTTGCGGGAGTGCCTGGCCCAGAGTGCCTTTAAGTGCCAACTGCTTTTATTATTGCCCAGCAAGGGGACTGGCTTGATCCTTGGTTTCTTAGGAAAGTTTCTCTAGAAAAATCCAAGTTGTCTTGGCTGTACTAAGGAGGAAACACAATCTCACCCCCTAACCTGCTTGTGTCTGGAATGCAAAAGAGGACAGCTGGCAGTGTGACTCGCAGTGCTGGGTCTGGGGAAGCCCAAGCAGGGAAAAAGGGGACAGTGCCCATCTGCTCTTCCTTTGCTCCAGAGAGCTTGGTGACTTCTTGGGGGTTGGCTTCCTCACTGCCTCCAACTGTCCTTGCCAGTTTTACAAAGGAGAAAATATCAGCCTAGACTGAGTGTGGCCCCAACACCCAATGAGAGCAACCCTGGCCGGCTCTGCTGCTATTTGTAGAGCTCAAGGAAGACCTTCCCAGAAAGACGAATGGCTGGCGCCTCTTCATTCATTTGCTGGTTTTCCTGCTCACACTCAGCCAAAACTGAAAGGCGTGGAGCCCTGGCTTTTGTTGGTGTTTGCATTGGGTGTAACGAACCTGCCACTGCAGGGTGGGCAAGAAGAGGTAGTGCCTGCTTTGTAATGCAGAAAGAACAAGGCCCTGGGGTGAGAAAGAGCCAGGTTCAAAGCCCACACTCCCTCATTGGCAGAGAGTGACTGAGTCTACATTAGGAGCCAGGCACAGGGCTTTAGGGCCTCACAGTTTCTTTCTAGGGAGAGAATGAGTTGATATAACCTGCAGGTGATCAGTAAAGGGTATCGGTTGTCATTCAGCACCCAGAGGAGAGGTTATCCAACTACTCCAAGAAGGGGAGCCATGCCTGGGTGCATCACCATCTTCTGCCATGAGTTTCCCAATCCCCTACTGGATGGGCATTCAGGCCCTCATGACTTCACCTGACCAGATACAGCCCAAATGGCCATTGCCTGCATGGGCCACCCAAATGGGCACAGAGGAGGGGGAGAGAGGGAGTAACCAGAACCAAGGAGACGCTGTACACAATGACATTAAACAGCCCATACGGCGCATGTGTCCCAGTCAACTGCCATTGAGTGCCAGCTCCTGCACTTTTCAGAGAGACCCTCTCGCGCCTGCTCCAGGGTGGGCAAAGACACAGCCCCCGAGAAAGTCTATAACCAGCCTATTTCACTCCATTACCAAGTTTTACAGCAACTAAGGGAACAGGCTTTCCACATGCACATTCTCCCCAGTGAGCAATAAAGAATGCCCAAACACTGGAGCCAGCGTGCAGTGTGTTAGAAGTTTTCTGTCTTCCTCAGACTCTGAGTGTCTGCCAAGTCCCATAAATTAGGCCAACGTCTCTCGGCTCAGGAGCCCAGCAAAATGAGTACCATGAGCAGCCAGGGCTACCAAGTCCAGAGAACAGACAAAACCAATGCAGCATCAGCCTGGCCTTGGGAAAGGGGAGCTGCTGCTCCTGGAACTTCCCTGAGCCACCCTCAAGAGAGTTCTGGGCCACACTGCAGGTCTCTATGCTAGTGGTTTTCAAAGGGCTGTCCCTGGACAGGCAGCATCAGTGTCACCTAAGAACTCACTAGAAATGCACATTCTTGGGCTCCACCCCAGACCTATTCCATTAGTAGCTCTGGGGCTGAGACTGGCAATTTCTGTTTTAACAAACCCGCCTTTAACCAGCCCTCCAGGTGATTCTGATGCTCACTGAAGTTTGGGAACCACCGCATTAGAGGCTTTCTTGTTTAACTGAAATCAGCAACACATTGGCTGCGTGACAGCCAGGATAAAGGGAGACAAGAGAGGCGCCGAGAAGGGAAAATCGAATGAAGTGTTGTTGTTGTTTTTAAGAGACAGGGTCTCACTCTGTCACCCCAGCTGGAGTGCAGTGGCACGATCACAGCTCACTGCAGCCTCAAGAGATCTCCTTTTTGATAACAGGCCATAGCTACCATTTATTGGTGGTGAGAGATTGTAATGGTTGGTAGGTGGAGATACTTGTGGTGGGAGAGGGTTGGAACCTGGGAGAAGTTGTGATCCACAGAAACCGAACTCCACCTCGCTCACCTTGGGACAGGTGGGAGGCTGAGCAGGCAGATGAACGAGGCAGGGATGGCTGGGGAGTTCACACTGAGGAAGGGCAGTGACCGGGCTGGGCATGGACACATTGCCTCGAGCACCCACTTTGGAGCATGCCCATGCCAGGTGCTTCACGCCTGTGCTGCCACTTGACGCCCACAGCCAGCTGGGAACAAGGTACCATTGCCCCATTTTGCCAAGGAGGAGGCTGAGGCCCTCAGAGGCTAAGTCATTTGGTCAAACTCATCCAGCGGGCTCCTTCCCATCATCCCTGCCCTATTGCCCCCCTGGGTGGTAGCTGTGGGGAAATCAAGGAGGAGCAGGAAGGGAAGCGGGAGCTGCCCAGGCTGTTGTCATGGCAACAATTCTATCCTGCACCTTCCCTTGATGGTTTTCAAGTGTCTTTTCTTCTCTCCACAAAACCCCGCATTCTCAATGACTGTTTTGGAAGCCAAAAGCTGGAACTGCAAGTGTTTCTTTCCCTTTGTGTCCTGCTCAATCAGTCCTCACCAACAAGGCCATGTGGACTCACAGGAGAAGATCCAGTGCCTGGCGGGAGGAAGGAAGTGCAGACCAAGAGCTCACCAGATGAACTCACCCTACCTTTCCTGAAACAATTTTAGAGCTGGGAAGAACCTCAGAGGTGATCCTCTCTAACCCTCTCATTTCATATGCGAGGCTCAGAGAGGGAAAGCAACTTGCTCAGGGTCACACAGAAGATTGACGACTGAGCTGGGGCTGGGACCTGGCCCCAGCATTGCCCCCAAGTGAGAAACACTTGACCTCATATTGCCGCCTGTGGCTATCTCCACAGGCTAGGTGGAGGGGGGCACTCTCTCTGCTGTGCATTTTTTTTTCTTTTTCATTATTCTATCATCTCATCTATGCCGCATCAATGTCAACGTCTTCATTCCTCCTTCTGAAACATGAGCTGTGTGTTAGTCAGTGTGGGCTTATTCTGTGGAAACAAGCCACCCCCAAATCTCAGTGCTTTAGCCCCTCCAAGATTATGCTTCTCTCCTAAATCCCTCCCAAGTGGGAAGCGAGTCTTCCGTGAGCCCCATGTGTTTAAGTCCTGGTAATGTCTGCCATGGCCCATGACAGAGCCCATGTCTTCACTGTGTGTGACACATAGTCACTCGGTAACTACTAGAACATACAAACAAACAAATGACACAAAACGAGAAAGGATCAGAGGGGACAAGAGAGGGATGAGATTTCTCCCTGGGCCTGACTCTTCTCTGCCTGGTGTTATTTAACCCTCAGGAATCGGGAGAGTAGAAAGAGCCAGAGACTCAGAGTCCAGAGGTATGTGGTAAAGTCCCCACTCGGCCACCAACCCAGCTGTGTAGCTTTGGACACATCATTTCCCTTAGCTGGACAGTTCTCCTACCAGTAAAGGACACCGTGGGGCTACTAGAAGATAAGTTCTAAGGTCTCTAACTGTTGGGACATTGTCCATCCTGTACACCACCAGGAAGAACCCGCAGGACCAGCCCTGGCTGTGTGAGTGAGCAGTGGCAGCTTTAATGGAGCAAGTTCAAGGGCATGCCTTAGGGAAAAATGACCCAAAGTCCATATATCGTAGACTCTGAGTTAATCATCATTACGACTCAAGAATTCCTAAGGGTAATGTCAAATATGTTCTTTGTCTCAAAAGGCTAGGCATTATTTTAAAAGGCACTGGAAGTTGTAACCTCTCCCGGCCCAGCTGCTCGGGGCAATTCTGTACCAGGCCCAACACCATGTGCTGCACATAAGCTTTATTATTTAGTCCTCACAACCCCTTGAAAGCAACTGTAATTTCTGTCATTTTGGAGTAAGAAACTAGGCTCATGCATTGGGCAAGTGTGTTTTGAGCCCCTACTGGGTGCCAGCACTGTTCTAGGCTCTAGGGTTATTTCTGTAAACAAAACAGACCAAAGTCTCTGCCCCCTGGAGACAACATTCTAGTGGGAAGACAGTACTAAACACTCAGCTGGTGCAAAAGTAATTGTGGATCTTGCCATTACTTTTAATTACTTTGAATACACTCCTATCACCCTTCCCTGCTTCTCCAAACGCTGTTTTTCACTCTATCTTAGCCAAAAGGCCAAGAAGCGGTCAAACGCTATTTTTCTTCATAGTATTTACCAACCAGTGGGCCAGTTGCCAGGCTACCACTGGTTGGCAAACGCTTTGAAGAAAAATCATGTTTGGAGAAGAAGGGAAGGGTGATAGGAGTATGTATAGCAAAGCCGGTGGGAACAAGAGAAGGGCTTCACTCGGGTGTCACCTGCATCAGGACTGTGCAGGGGTGAGAGGGAGAGCCATGCGGCCATGTAGAGAAGGGTGTTTCTGCAAAAATAAGCTGTAAATGCAGGGTCTGAGACTGCACAGAGAAGCAACCATGAGGCAGGTGCCCCCAGAATAAAATGAGCAAGGGGGAGGGCAGTAGGAAGTGACGTCAGAGAGGGACAGGGCCAGAGGGAGCAGGGCCTGAGTGCAACGGAGGCCACTGGAGGGTTCTGAGCAGAGGAGAGGCATGGGCTAACTTGGTTTTTGTCAGGATCCTGCAGGCTGCCATGCCTGTGTAGAAGCAAACTGAAGGGTATGGTTAAGAGGGTGAGAAGGCCAGGTACGGTGGCTCATGCCTGTAATCCCAGCATTTTGGGAGGCTGAGGCAGGCGGATCACCTGAGGTTGGGAGTTCGAGACCCACCTGACCAACATGGAGAAACCCTGCCTCTACTTAAAATACAAAATTAGCTGGGCATGGCAGCACGTGCCTGTAATCTCAGCTACTCGGGAGGCTGAGGCAGGAGAATCGCTTGAACCCGGGAGGCAGAGGTTGCAGTGAGCTGAGATTGCGCCATTGCACTCTAACCTAGGCAACAAGAGTGAAACTCCATCTGAAAAAAAAAAGGGGGGGAGTGAGAAATAAAGGTGGTGGCTTAGGCTGGAGCGACAGCAGTGGAAGTAGGAGATACAGGTAGGAAAAAAGCCCAGTGTTTCTCCTGCTCACTACTCTCATACAACACAACACTCTGACACCAGATTCTCCAGCGGGTGCCAGCAGATGTCCTCTAATTCAATTCATTTCTGACACCATCTACCTGGAAGTAGTATCAGATCCCACAGGGTGAGTGCTCAGCCCCACAAGACTACCCCAACTTCAGACAGCAGTCTCAAGTAGTATATTGTCACCTACACTTCTGACCAACAAGTTATAAATTGGGGCTTTCAACGACCCCTCCTTAGGTTCAATTAATTTGCTGTAACAGCTCACAGAATGCAGAGAAACACAGTGGCCATCAAAGAAAAATAAAAGAATGCAGAGAAACACTTTACTTACTGCCTTAGTCCATTTGCATTGCTATAAAGGAATACCTGAGCCTAGGTAATTTATAAAGAAAAGAGATTTATTTTGGCTCATGGTTCTGTAGGCTGTACAAGAAGCATGCTGCTGTCATCTGCTTCTGGTGAGGGCTTCAGGAGCTTCCAATCATGGCAGAAGGAGAAAGGAGATAGCCATCATATGGAGAGTGGGGAGGACGTGCCAGGCCTTTTTAACAATCAGATATTGGGGAAACTAATAGAGCAAGAAGTCACTCCTTACTACGAGGGAGAGAAAGGCACTAAGCCATTTGTGAGGGATCCACCCCGATAGCTCAAACGCCTCCCACCAGGCCCCGTCTCCAACATTGGGGATCAAATTTCAACAAAATCTGAAGGGGACAAATATCCAAACTCTATCACTTATGCTGACTGGTTTCTTAATTAAGGATACAGATGAACAGCCAGATGGAAGAGATGCATAGGGCAAGGCATGTGGGAAGGGGGCACCGAGCTTCCATGCCCTCTAGGGGTGCACCATCTTCCAGGCACTTGTACATGTTCAGACATCTGGAAGCTCTTCCAACCCAAGTTCTTTGGGGCTTTTATGAAGGCATCATTACACAGGCATGATTGATTGCATCATTAGCCATTGCTGATCGACTCAACCATCAGCCCCTCTCCCTTCTCCAGAGGTGGGGGTGGGGCTGAAAGTTCCAACCCTCTAATCCTGCCTTGGTCACTCGTGACCAGCTGCCATCCTGAGGCTATGCAGGGGCTGCCAGCCATGGGGGGTGGGGAGTACAAATATGTATATTATTAGAAATCACAATATCACAGGAAGTGATGAGGAGTGGATATATCCTGGATATAGTTTGAAGATAAATGCGCAGCATTTACCTACCAATTGGATATGAGTATGAGAGAAAGAGGAAAGTCAAAAATGACTTCAGGAAGGCTTTGGTCTGGCAACTGGGAAGATGGTGTTCTGGTTACCTCTTGCTGTTTACAAACTACCCCAAAACTTAGTGGCTTAAAACAAGCATTTATTTTGCTCATGATTTTGTGGGCCAGGAACTAGGAAAAAGCTTGGCTGGGTAATTTGTCTCTGCTCCATGTGACATTAGCTGGGGAGGCTGGAGTGAAGATTCTACTTCCAAAATGGCACCCTCCACACACGCAGCACCTGGGTGCTTCCTAGAATCTTAGTCTCTCTTTCTCTCTCTCCCTCCCCAGCCCCAACCCCTTCTCTACAGTCTCATCTTCTAGGGCTCCTCCATGTGGCTTGGGCTTCTCACAGCACGGTCCTTGGATAGTCCCACCTCTTACATGGGGATGGTTGGCTTCCAGGTAGAAGTAGAAGTTGCCAGGCTGGTTAAGGGCTGGCACCCCAAACTGGCACCACATCACTTCTACCATACTCTATTATTCAAAGCAGTCACAGGGCCTGGCCTATTTCAAGAGGATGGAAAAACTACCTCTACTTCTTGATGAGAAAGTGGCAAGGTCATATTGCAGAAGGACATGTGAGATGAGGGATATTACTGTGGACACTTTTGGAAAAAGTGGCACAGATGGCACAGATGAAGTTAGCATTTTGTAAGTTGGGGAAGACAGCAAGGGGTAGAAGAAGGGGAGATTGGAGCTCAGTTTTAGGCAGGTTAAGTCCGAGAAGCCCAAAGGTTATCTAACAGTGATGGAGAATGAGGTCCCAAACCTACCTTCAGCTACCCACCAGCCCACCCACCCATCCGCCAGGCCTTTATAGGACAATCAAGACCTCTGCAGTTGCCCTTTCAGTGGCTGAACTGTTTCAGAGAATGTTTATAGCTTTCTGCTGGGGAGGAGAGGAGAATGGAGATAATAAGGGAGATGAAGACAGCTTCCTTCCAGACAATGGCAGGCCATTTGTAGTTATCATAAACCCAGCTGCCGGCTCCATCCAAGGCCCCAGCACCAAGGTGTTGTAAGAAAGGCTCTGAGTCAATGAGAGGCAGCTGGTTGAAGCGTTTCCCAGTTTTTCATATGACTCATAAATTTGTTACATGGTGAGGAAATTCCCTGAAAGATTTTTGGCAGTCTCATCCAGTCTGACCAGTAGCTAAGAAACACATAACCTTCCAGTTAAGAAAAGGAAAGAAAACACACAAGGCTTTGACTCGGGGCTTAAATGGAGGGTCACTTTAAAAGCTTTCCTTCCACTGAGTTCACAACAGCTTTCTGGGGGAGATCAGGGATTTATTAGGAAGGTTTATAGTTGCAACAGCCTCCAAACTGGAGATAGATCATAAGGGTGTCTGTGTGTGTCTCTGTGCACAGGCACACGCCTCGAAGACCAAGCCCCTGCCTGGGGCAGACAAAAAGAGAGAGGCTCCCCTGGCAGGCCTTTCTCTGAGTGCTGAGAAACGCATGGCCTTCTCCCCAGATGCACAGATGGCCAGGCCCACACCTAGCAAAGTCAGGGCCGGGATGCAGCAGAGCTGGGAAGTCAACCCCATCTCTCCTGTCGCTGCCAACGAGCACTGTCCACCTTTGGGGCTCATGTGACAGAACGGAGAAGTAGAGAAGCTGCCGGTGCCTTTCTTCACAGCACAACTTTAGACAAACGGATTTGTTAGAAGCCAGGATGACAGTTACCTTTGAGGACAGTGGGACTAGTATCTAGGAGGGACACAGGGGCGTTTCTGGGGTGCTGGTGACATTCTCTTTCTTGTTTTGGGCAGTGGTCAACAGACATGTTCACTTTGTACTAATCCATTGAGGTGTTCACCAAATCTAGTGATTCTTTTTTCTTTTTCTTTCTTGTTTTTTCTTTTTGTTTTTTGAGACAGAGTTGCCCGGGCTGTAGTGCAGTGGCATGATCACAGCTCACAACAGCCTCGACCTCCCAGACTCAAGCGATCCTCTTGTCTCAGCTTCCCAAGTAGTTGGGACTACAGGCATGCACCACCAAACCTGGCTAATTGTTTAAAACATATTTTATGGAGACCGGGTCTCACTATTGCCCAGACTGGTCTTGAACTCCTGGGTTCAAGTGATCCTCCTGCCTTCGCCTCCCAAAGTGCTGGGATTACAGGTGTGAACCACCATACATGGTTCTCTTGTTCTTTTTTAGGCTAATTGCATGCTGTCTGACATCTTGGCAGCATATGATTCTGTCAACCAATCTGTTCTCTCAGCTTGTAGGACGTGGCTTTCTCTAGATGATGTGTATATGTTTCTCTGTGTGTTATACTTCAGTGAGCCTCAATTTGCTCATCTGTGAAATAGGCATGGTAGTAAACACCTCATGGGTGATAAGAATCAGAGACACAGATGGAAAGTTTCTGGGGCGATACTCTCACGTGGTAGACACTAGTGCCAGCTGTAGCAACACATGATACCACGTGTTTACATGTTGACCTCATGTGATGTGACAAGATTGTCACAGTAAGCCATGGCTTCTTCCCTGCCCTCTCGTCTACTCTTAACCATTATCCCCAAGGTCTTGCTAGTTATGTGGCATTTGTATGCTTTTCATGGGTTGGAGTTTCTGAATTAGAATTACTAGATCAAAGGGTTAGAAAAAGTAAAAATTTGTATATACTGGTAGCTTAAGTTGCATTAAAAACAGGAACCTTGAAGACCCAGTGAGTGCTGTCAACATCTAATAAAAAGCAATGAGAACATCCCAGTGGAAGAAACTTCTTGTGCAAAGGCAAGGAGGTCTGGAAGCAAGGAAGAGATGGAAAGGCACACAAGCAACAGGAGAACCTCATTGAGAACAGAAGGGGTGGGACACGAGGGCAGACAGGTGACCCTACAGTTCCTGGTACAGAGTTTGGAGTTTACCCTGAAGGGAGAGAGGAAGGCTCTGAGTTTTAAAATAAGTGTCGAGGCTGGAACTGCATTTCAGAAAGAAAGCAGTGTGGAGGGTGGGGATTGAGAGGAGGGGGCAAAATCAGGAAATATTTAGATCATTTTTCTAATTGTGGCAAAATATACATACAAAATTTAACATTCTAACCACGTTCATGAGTACTCTTCAGCAGTGTTGAGGATATTCACATTGTTGTGCAACCAATCTTCAGAACTTTTTCATCTTGCTAAACTGAAACACTACACTCATTAAACTCCAGTTTCCCATTTCACCCTTTGATCACTTTGATAGGTCTCATTGACCTACTGGATGTAGGGTTGAAGCAGAGAGAGAAGACAGGGGTGACTCCCAGGTTTAGGGGTCGGATAGCAGTGCCATCAGATAGCAGTGGTTATATAACTGGTTAGATAGCAGTGCCATTAACCCATTTAGGGAATACAGGATATTTCCATTATCCATCGCACATCACAAACCATTCCAAAACTTAATAACTTCAATAGCAAAGATTAAGGGGTCAGCTGGATGTCTCCTCTGCTGGCCATGCCTGGACTCACTCATTTGGCTGCGTTCAGCTGGCGGATCAGCTGGACTGGAAGGTCCAAGCTGGCCCCACTCTTGAGCCTGGAAGTTGGCACTGGCTGTCACCTGAGACACCTCAGTTCTCCTCCATCTCTCATCCTCCAACAGACTGGACGGGTTTCTTTATATGGCAGCTGGCTTCAGAACTCTCACAATGCCTCTTCTATCACATTCCATGGGTCAAAGCAAGTCACAAGGGCAGCCCAGATTCAGGGGGAGAGGAAGTCAATTTCATATGTCGTAGGAGGAGCTGCAAAGATGGTGTGGCCCATATTTAATCTGTCGCCTAAGAGGAGGACCCAGTTTAGCAGGGGGGAAGAAAATGAGTTCATGGTCATAGAGATGGAAGCAGAAGTTAAAATTAAATCCAGGGAAGAGATTTCCCCAACCCAAAGGGAACCACAACATTTAAAGGAATGGATAGGAAAGGTGGGAGAGATGGACCAAAAGTTACTGAGATGGGGTCTCCAGGGGTATAGAAAGAGGACTGGGGAGCCGGGCGTTGTGGTTCATGCCTGTAATCCCAGACTTTGGGAGGCCAAGGTGGGCAGATCACGAGGTCAGGAGATCGAGACCATCCTGGCTAACACAGTGAAACCCCATCTCTACTAAAAATACAAAAAATTAGCCAGGCCTGGTGGCGGGCGCCTGTAGTCCCAGCTACTAGGGAGGCTGAGGTAGGAGAATGGCGTGAACCCGGGAGGTGGAGCTTGCAGTGAGCCGAGATGGGGCCACTGTACTCCAGCCTGGGCGACAGAGCAAGACTCTGTCTCAAAAGAAAAAAAGAAAAAAGAGAGAGGACTGGGAGAAAGCTACATCCCAGAAGCCTAGAGAAGAGAGTGGTCAACAGAATCACATGCAGCCAAGATATCAAGTAGCATGCAACTTGCCTACAAAAATAAAAAAGGATTATTAAATATGGTGATTGTAAAGACCCTAATGATCATGGGAAGATGATTTTGGTAGAAGGCTAAGAATAGACACCAAAATGCTCCAAATGGTGAGTCCAAAGGCACTGAACTGATCCTTGTATACCCAGGACATCTCACATGGGCACACGGAGATGCTTACGGTAGAGTCTCCCGGTAAAAGGATGATTCTTCCCCACTGACATCAGGCTTGGCCACGTGACCTGCTTTGGCCAATAGGATGTGAATGGAGGTGATGTGTGCTACATCTGAGCAGAGTATTTAAAGCCACACATGGTTTGATGATTGTCCTCTTTTTCCATCTACCTGGAGAATGGCATGTCCCAGACGGGGGCTGCTACTTCAGCCTGGATCCCAGAAGGAATAGGCAGTGTCATGACCAGTGTGCAGCAGACATGAAAGGCTACTGTCATAAACCACTGAGTCATTGGGGTTGTTTTTTAACAAGTATAACCTAGCAGCAGCTCATTGATATGGACTCAATAAGCATTTGTTGAATTCTATCAACCAGAGACAAAGTCATGGGAGCCCAGAACAAGGAGGGCTTAATTGTGACTGAGGCAATGGTCAGAGAGAGACTCCAGAGAAGGGACCATTTGCACTAGCCCTTGAAGTGTGGCTAGGATTTAGAGAGAAGGGAACTGGGGTAGTGGTATATTGATGTCCTAATAATCAAGACTATGCACTTTTGGGTTCTTTTTTGATGTTGTAAATTCTGCATAAAAACTTTCGATTTCCTTGCTTAATAGTATACTTTGGTTCTCTTTTGAAATATGCTTCAAAAACCTTCAAAAATGGCAAACAGGGGCGGCATATTAACGGCTTGGCCCAGCTTATGCACAGGAGGTCCAAATAAAATTGGAGTTTCACAGGAGAGAAAATAAAGAGGGATCTGAAAAGAGCTCCAGATTCTTGCCTGAAGAATGCTTCTCTCTTTAAGAGACAGACATATGACGCCCAAGAGAAGCTCATCCATAGAAGCTCAGCTCTCTTTGAAACATGGGCAAATAGGACCTTGCAGGAATGGGGACTGGTTGGCAGGGCTTGATACAGCTCCACTAACAGCCTCCTTCTCCCTTCTCAGAACCTGGCTGGCTCTGAATTGCAGCAGGAAAAGGCATACTGTGAACAGGTTGGAAGCTAAACCCTCTGGAATTCAGAGGATGTGTTCCAGGGCCTTTGGTGAGCACATTTGGTGGGGGAGACTGTGTGCATGTGGGTGTTCGCACACACACAAGCGCACACGTTCAATTTAGCAGAGGAAGTCAAGGCAAATAGTTTAATCACAACCATCCCTTGAGGCAATTTGAAATAATTTTCTCATTAGAGAATATAACGTGCAGCATGACTAATGTTCAATCAGACGGTAGTCCAGCCCCTCGCTCACCGCCATTACGCAGGCTCTGTCCTGATGAATGGAGAGGGCTTTCTGTCCTTCCTCTTCAGGGCAGTGGCAAGAGTTCGGTGATGGGGAGGGCAGGGGGAAGGGAAGGGAAGGTCTTTGTTCAAGCATGAACATGAGAAATGAAATAATGGGTACCCTTAGGTCTGAGGTGGACTCAACTGAAGCTGTGGACAGCGCCCCCTTCTGGGATATCGGGATGCTGGGGCAGGGCTGTGGTCTGCAGGCTCCACTCTTGACAGAGACCCAGCTAGGAGCCTCTTCCTGTGCTGCCCCTCCCCTCCATCTCTCTCCCTACTCCACCTCTGCTCTCCCGCTGTCCATCTGTCTCCCTGTCTGTCTCTACTCCAGTCTTTCCTATTCTCTGCATCCTTCACCGTTTCTGCCCCTGGCCACGTGGGCCTCTGTTTCTTTCTCCTTCTCTCTGCCTGTCTCTCCTGGTGTGATGCATATGTGACCTTTGGACTCAGAAATGATTTGGGTTTTTCTAAGAAAGCCCTTAAAAATGACCCCCGGGCCGGGCGCGGTGGCTCAAGCCTGTAATCCCAGCACTTTGGGAGGCCGAGGTGGGCGAATCACTAGGTCAGGAGATCGAGACCATCCTGTCTAACCCGGTGAAACCCCGTCTCTACTAAAAAATACAAAAAACTAGCTGGGCGAGGTAGCGGGCGCCTGTAGTCCCAGCTACTCGGGAGGCTGAGGCAGGAGAATGGCGTAAACCCGGGAGGCGGAGCTTGCAGTGAGCTGAGATCCGGCCACTGCACTCCAGCCTGGGTGGCAAAGTGAGACTCCGTCTCAAAAAAAAAAAAAATGACCCCGGGCCGGGCGCAGTGGCTCACGCCCGTAATCCCAGCTCTTTCGGAGGCCGACGCAAGAGGATTGCTTGAGCCCAGAAGTTCAAGGCCAGCTGGGCAACATTATAGTGAGACCCTCTCTCTACAAAAAAATAAAATAAAATAAAATAATTAGCTGGGCATGCTGGCACGTGTCTGTAGTCCCAGCTACTTGGGAGGCAGAGGCAGGAGGATCACTTGAACCCAGGAGGTTGAGGCTGCAGTGAGCTATGATCCTGCTACTGCACTCCAGCCTGGGCAACAGAGTGAGACCTCATCTCAAAAACATAAAAAATAAAAATAAATGAGAAGCCCAGCTTCTCTCATCCCACTTCAAACCATACCCCAGGATGTTCACATTCGAAGGGCTCTCAGAGATTTCTTGGGGGCCGGGATCCAGGACATCCATGTGGGGCAGCCAGACCCCAGCATCCTGAGCCCACTAGGTAGAAAGTCCTGGGAGGGGTCCCGTGGCATCAGGTGCAGCCCTGGCTCTCAGGGGCCTTGGACAAGTCACCTTCCTGATGGGCCCAGTCCTCTGAACTCACTGGTCTCTTGGAACCCTCCTTGTTGTAGGGTTGTGTGGTGCTGCAGGCACGTCTAATCTTGGTGTCTACAGTGTTTGCGATCAAAGATTCGAGTTCAATGAAGGCTCACACAACACATGTGTCTCCCCTCAACTCCCCAATTCACCCCTTAAAAAACCTTCTAGACACCTGTGATTTTAACTAAACTAAAGCCTCAGTGCTCAAGTGGGGTCCAGACCAGTGGCATGGGTGTCGCTGGAAAGCTTGCTAGAAATGCAGATTCTCAGGCCCCGCCCTGCAGCCACTCAATCAGAATCTACACTTTAAGGGGATCCCCAGGGCATGTGTGTGCACAGGGAAGAATGAGAGGTGCTGGTCTAAAATGCTCTCATTCCTGGAAGAGGCAGTGAGGACTCGGAGAGGGCCTGAGATTGGGCCTCAAAAGTAAGCTGCTCTGCTCTGCTCTGCACTGGTTGTGTGGCCACAGGAACCTTTGCCCTTCCCTGCTGGGTTTTTGCATCTGTAAAGTGGATGGCTAGTACTTGACCTACACACCCTGACTATCAGATGGAAGTGAGTTTCTCTAAGTTAATTGGGCACAGCTGGGTGTGCAATTAACACAGAGGTGTTCACTGCCGCACTGTTTGTGATAGCGGAAAAACCAGACACAATCTAGATGTCAACCAGGAGGAGATTAATATAAGAACTGGTATACACCCAAACAATACAGGACAGTGCAATTAAGAAGGAAAAAGAAGAACTGTATGTTTGTGATCTATTGCTGAGTAAAAAGGCAGGATTACAGAGCAAAATGGGTAGTGTGATGCCAGGCATGTAAGAAAAAGAAGCCACACATATAGTTCATGCATGGATAGAAAAGTCTAGAAGGTTATGACCCAAACTGGGTTCACAGCAAACTGGAAGATAAAGGTAACTGAACTGGGAGCAGGGAAGAGGCTACTGCTTTCTCAATATTGTTTTAAATCTTATTAAAATGGATTAGAAAAAAATTAACATGCTGTATAAATTTGAGATATTATTACCATCATTATTTATAAGGTAGACATAGTAGCACTAGTGACTTTAGCCAGGAGAAATAATGCAAAACGTGCAAAACGTCATGCCTCGCTCTTTCGAGTTCCTAACCTTTCCCCAGGGCCAAGACACAGAGGCGTGAAGGCACTGCAACAGTGAGGCTCCAGGAGGCTCTCAAACTCAGCCCCCAAAGGAGGTGTGCTGCTACTTGAGTGAAGCACACACAGAGGGTAGAACGTTTTCAGATGAAAGCATTCCCCTGTACATGTGTCTCTCCTGAAATGCCACTGGCCCATGGTATAATACAGGTTAAAATGGCATCTGATTTAGAACAAAATTACACCATGCTCAGACATTTTAAGTACAATGTATCTGCATCTCAGTGTGGGGACGCGGGGCTCCACAAAGTCCTGACTCCCACTCCCTGGTGAAGGGCCAGTGTGAAGGGTGCCAGATGAGGCCAAGAGCACTACAGGAGAGCATCCCCAGAGAGAAAGGGCACCTGGCACACTCCTCTGCCTCTGCCCAGTGACGTCCAGGAAAGGCAGTCTATGCAACTTACCAAAGAAGGGAGACAATGGCCTCCAGGAGGTCCTGAGGCCTCCAAATCATACCATCAGTGCCACCCACTTAGACCTGCATGGAAGACTGAGCCTGGGGTTGAGGGACAGCAGAGGAGCCCCAGAGGAGGCTAGAGGGGTCAGTCCCCAGGGGAGAGCACGGTCTTTGGAGGAACTCGCCCCCTGCCCAAGGCCTCTGTGTCAGGCTGCCTGAGGGCACACGCAGGCAGGCAAGGGCTCAAGTCCAAGAAGCATTTCCGAATATGCTGCCAGGTGAGGCAGGAATTGTGAATAGGTTCAGGCTGAAGAATGGGGGGCTGAGGACTGGGAGGGCCTGGAAGTCAGGAGCGGGCTCAGCACCAACAAGCAGTTGCGCACACACGGAGACTGGGTGTTTACCAACAGCCTAGCATACAGTAGGTGCTCAGTAAACCATAGTGCACCCCCACCTTCCTCCCGTTGCTGAAGAGGCTCCTCCTTCCTGCCACTTGTCAGTGCTTGAGGGACTATCTCAAGTCCAAGGATAGACAAGCCCTGATCTCCCCTAAAATAAGGAGCCCTCTCTAATCAAAATGAAGGAGCCAGCTGGGGTCCCAGGACCCTCTGCCAGAACCCATTTCAAAGTTCCTTCTACATGTTCATCTCAGGTAGGCTGCCAGATAAAAATGCAGGTAAAATACTGTATGGGACATGTTAATACTCAAAAATTATTCATTATCTGAAATTCAAATTTAACTAGGCATCCTACTTGCTTTTGCTTGTTTCATTCTTGTTTTGTTTGTTTGCTACAGCTGGTTAATCAAATCTCAGAACAATCTTCCCAACAGACAGCAAAGATATCATTATGCCTGCACTGCAAAGAGGAAAGTAAGGTCCAGGACATTTGTGCTCACCTTCTAGGGGGGCAGGGGCAGCTCTCAGGTTCTCAGGCTCCCAGGCTGTCCTTTCCCCCACACCAATAGTTCCCAGTCTGCCCATGCAGCATCTGGGAAATGTATTAAAAATAAAATGAAGGCTGAAGAGGAAGGTGCTCCAAGATACACCCCAAACTGATGGTGCCAGTCTCTGGGGGATAGGCATGGCAGGGGAAATGAAAGACTGGGTTCTTTTGTTTCATACACTCCTTATTGCTTGAGTATGCACTGCTTTTGTGATTCTAAAACTAAGAAAATAAATGAGCAAATGTTCCATACTGGCAGGAGACAGGGGGTGGATACACTGTGGGGAGTAGAATCCAGCACAAGGAAATGAGCTAAGCCAAGTGTTTAAAACTCTACTCTAGAGCTTTCTCACACACTTGAGAACCCATCTCGAGGAAATAATCAGACAGGCAGACAAAGATTCCCTTATGTGCGGCCGATACAAACCACGCTTTCAAAAAATATTAAATGTCATGGGAAAATACTCGTGATGCTCAGAGGAAAAGGAGACCAAACTGAGTGTGCAGCACTGATCCGAATATAAATGTATGCACAATAAAAACCCTGGAAGGAAAATTGCAAAAATGTTCAATGAGAGTATCTGAGGGAGGGAACCATGATGGTTGACATTTTCTTAATTTTCTAGATGAACATACACACTGAAGATATTTTGAAAGAAAAATAAAGATGCTTGAATCCCGCATCAGATGGACTAAGCCAGAATCTCCAAATGCTATGAATCCTAGAGATCTGTGCAGCACTTTCAAAGCGTTTGGAACTCTTCTGTGTCTACGCCATGCCAGCGCTTTATAACTAACTGCTAAAACTCCAAGGCCGAAAGAGATCTTGCTCCTGCCTGTGCAGGACTCTGTAAACTTGATTCACTTGGCCCTTGCAGATGGTTCTAAGGGAGGGAGTGGCAGGGCAGAGGGCAGCCTGTGGGCAAAGCAGGACACTTCACAGGCAAATGCTCCCTGGCATGTGACTTCCTCTGACTTGGAAAGAAAGAGATCTCCATGGCTCTATGAAAATCGCTTTGCAAATGAAACGGAAAACAGGGCCTTGGAGATAGCCAACCCCAAAGCACACCCCTAGAGCCACTCACCTGGAAATACAGTTATAGCCAAACACACAGCACCACCAGGTGTAATTCGATCAGAGTTCCATCTGTGAGTTGACAAAGTAACAAAAACATTTCACACATCACTCTGCCATGGGGCTGCCATTTTGAAATTTAGAGTCCAGGAGGCCCTTGTGCTTCCCAAGAAGAAAGACATTTGCGTGCAATCCAACCTAATTACTGATGAGGCCCTCTTTAACCACCACAGTTAGGGCCCAAGTGGTGCCTTGATAGGCGGGAGACAGAACAGGCAAACCTGAATGACCCGGGGCAAGCTGACCCTGGAGGTTTCCCTCCAATGCCTACTCGGAATCTCTTCCCATTCCCCCACCTCCAACTGCCCAGAACCCTACCATAGGTTCCCCCAAGCCTGGGTCCCACTGAAGGTCTGTTTAGCAGAAACTCTCTCTTAATCCTTTCACTCACAGTGCTAGCCCTTCAGTGGACAGGGCCCGAGTACATAAGCAGAAAAAATCAGATTAATTCATACTAAGGTGTGATTGACTGATGAACTGACCCCTGAGAGCCACAGGAAATTGGCTAGCCATGGAGAACATCTCGGCCCCAACCCACAATGGGCTTCGAGACTCCCGCGTCCTCCTGAGAGGCTGGAAGACAGCGAAGTTCCTCTGGACAACTTCAGCCCTCCAGAAGGGAGGCTTCTTCCCGGGTCTCCTTGGTGAGCATCCACAGGCCCGAAGCACTGAGGAGAAACTCCTGGGGCAATTACATCAGCACAGGACGCCTTTGTTTTGAGCTAAGGCTGGTTTTCCCACAAGCGACTGAAATAAATTAGAGCGTTTTCAACGAGGGCGGTTGAAAGCGGTACTCTTGGAAAAATCTCAGCAGCTGCTCTTTATTGGATTATAACTAGGAGCAAAACACCCCAAACCACACAATCGCCTGCAAAGAAGGGGGGGGGGGAAATCAAATCAAATACAACATTGTTGTAGGCTCTGGAAAATGTTTCTCCAGGAAACCCAGCCTGGGAACCTAGTCAATGTTCTCTTGCTCGGCTGCGAGGGGATACAGACATTGCTTCTCGGGGGTCAAATACAGTTTGTCTACATACAGGCAGCCAGAGACACCGACAGACAGCCACACACAGGCAGGCTGGAGACAGGGGACAGACGCCCCAGTGCAGGCTGCTGCCAGAGGGATGCACTGAGGCCCAAGGAGAATGTCCTGTCTGCTGGGGTGGCTCAGCCCAGAACGAGACACGCCAAGCTCTCTGCTGAGAGGTCTTTAAGAATGGGTAAAACCACCCTGCTTGTGGGGTGAGTGCGGCCCATCGTGCCCTGGAGCCCAGAGGTGGGGTATGTTCCCTGGGAAATCCATGGAGGCATGGATCCATTATTGGTATCTAATTCGGCAGACGGCCTGAGATGGAAAGAAGGAGCTAGAAGACCAGAAACGTGGCTGGGTCTAACACTGCTAATACTTAGCTCTGTGAGCTCAGACAAGCCATTTCTGTTTAGCTGAGCCTTCATTCCCTTATCCATAAAATGGCTATAATCTGAGAACACACAGACACATAGAGGGGAATGGCACACACTGGGTCCAATCAGAAGGTGGAGGCTGGGAAGAGGGAGAGGATCAGGAAAAATAACTAATGGATACCAGGCTTAATACCTGGGTGATGAAATAATCTGTACCACAGACCCCCATGACACAAGTTTACCTATGTAAGAAACCTTCAGATGTACCCCCCTGAACTTAAAATAAACATTAGAAAAAAGAAAAGAAGAAATGGGTATTATCACATTAGAGTCTCCTATCTTTCCATGGTGGATGTGGGAGATTGTTCAGAAGCCTCAAATGAGAAGCAAAAGGAGACAGAAGTCAGAACAGTGGTTGTTTGGTGGGGGTGGGAATGGCCTGGGACAGGGGCAGAGGGAACCCTCTGGACTGATGTAAAGGCACTAGCTCTTGACTGGGGTTCCTCCGAGTTCCTCTGGCAAATGAATTCGTCAAAACTGATCAAGCCATATACATTTAAGATCAATGCATTCCACTATATGTAAATTACACCCCGGTTTTTAAAAATGAGAAGTAAAACGAAAGCGCTGAACAAATGAAAGCTACTTCTGCCATAAAGGAGGCTTTATTGGCCTGCTGTGAACAGAACACTCTCAAGTAAATAAAGTCTCACTTTGCCCTCGGATAGGAGATTATTTTGAAGTTCAGGTTCAATAGTTTCAGAAAACACATATGTTTGTGTCTAGTTCGAACTGGTTTGGTAGGTATTTAAGAAAAAACATTAGTTCAATTCAGAGTTCAGTCAAAAAATAATAATATTTGGATTCGGTTTCGGGTTCAGTGAATCAGGGCAGTGTTTTCCAATTTGGGGGTCACGGTTCGGTTCAGTTCAAGTTCTTGTTAGAACAGCCCAGCATGGGGCTTGGCCCCTGGGACACAGCCAGCCTGGCCCACCAGCCATTGTCCACACACTCTTATCCCTTCCCGATCAGCAGCAGTCAAGGGGCCTTTCCAGCCTCTTTCCTGCACCTTCCAAAAGGAGAAACCAGAACTTAAGAGGAAAAGAAAATAGTTAAATTTTTTGGCAAATCAAACCTCAGTCTGTATTCTTGCACACGTGGGTGATGCAAGACTTGGCCTCTGAGATGCTGCCACCCACCAGGAGGAAGAGTAAATAATCAAGGCATCAGGGCAGTTTATGCCCTGGGCCCTGGGTGGGTGGGGGCTGCTATACCCTTTTGCAGGTGGAGGAACTAAGGAAGGGGGTGTGATTCACCCAGTGCCCCAGTGAGGGGTGGAGACTGTGCTCACACCCAGGTGTGCACAAGAGAGGGCAAGGTACGAGAAGTCCTCCTAGACCACCCCAAGCACAGCGGCAGCGGCTTAACTCCTCCCAACTTCCCATTGCACCCTCTGTCCCCAGTTAGTCCCAGCAGACACATGTGTGTGGTCATGACTTCCCTTTTTAGCCCTGGCATTTCTGCTTAAGAGTAAGGCTCCAACTTCTGTTTCCAAGATTCCCAGCAGAAGCTGGCACAATGGGCAGAAGACAGAGCTCAGAATTATTGCTGGAAGTTTCTGGGAATATCATTGATGTGGTATGGAAATAAGCCTCTAGAGGAGCCTACGAAAAGGAAGGTTACCTCCCACCTGGCTCTCCCTTGCTGCCCTCTTCCCTCCAGCCTGGCACATACCTCCCTGAGCCTCAAATAGAGAACAGCCTGCAGAATACCAGGCCTCTAACTCTAGCCCCTGCCTACCTCATCTCCTGCTGTCCCCACCTTGCACCCTACTCTCTTGTCAATGGGGAAGTTTTATGCCTCTGTGCATTTGCACTTTATATTTCTTCACCCAATGCACCTGTCCTCCTCCTTATCCTCCTGTATAACTTCTCCTGGATGCTTCCCAGGAAGAGTTGACCACTCTGAGCACAGAAGGGACCAGATGGGGAGGGCATCACCCAGGTCTCAGGTACCTCCTGCTTCCTGCCTGCAAAAGGGTTATCAGTCCTTGATACAAACAGCCTCTGCTGGCAGAACCGTCATGTACAGTTGTACAGTTTATGCACTGCACAAATGTGTCCAGCTAAGAGGGTTAGCAGGGACTGAACTCCACTTACAAAGCTGCGCTGCTGAAGGCTGTGCCCATCCAGAGAGGGCTCTTTTTCCTAATTCTCCCTGTCAAGGGAGCAGCAGCCTTGCCCAGCAGACATGTGCAGATCCTGGGAGTAGCCATTTGGTGCCTTGACCAGCTGTCCTGATAAGCTTGTCACTCATCCTTGCTGCAGTGACTTGCAGAAGGGCCTGCCTGCTGCTGGGCTGGTTGCTTTCTTCCATAGGCACTGGAGGGCTGGGTCTTCTCTCTATAATAGTAGCCCTGAGCACAGCATCCAGCCTGCCAGCTGCCTGGCTGCCAAAAGATCTGATTTTACCCAATAAATCAAGGACTTGGCGAATCCCTTCATTTCGGCTTCCATGCTCAGGCTGAATGTCCATCCAGCATCTGTCAGAAGCTGACACCATTTCATGGCCCTCTGTGGAAGTGGCCGATGCTGTTCCTGGCCACCTGGCAAAGGGGGCCTGGGTGAACTTCCACCAGCATCTGCTTCTGCCTATGTAGCCCCCATCCAGGTACTGCCACATCCTTGGCTCACCAGGCTTAGGGGTTTGGTTCTTGTCCTAAAAGATATTTTAGATAAAGTACCTGGGCCATGATCACCTGGGCCATGGAGGAGGCACATGCAGGTATTGGAGCCTTCTTGGCAGTGGTATCTCCCTTCCAGGCCCTGTCAACCTGGCTGTGCCCCCTCGGCCTGGCCCACTGTGTGCTTTTCTGCTACCTGTGCTCTGACAATGGGGCTCCACATCCCTTGTTTCTGATGTGCTGCTCCCCTCAGACCTCCATGCCCTCAAGGGACTCCTGGGCTGCTGCCCCAGTTCAGGCGACCACCACAGCACACAGCATAATTGTCCATGCCCATGGCCCACAGCTGCCTACCGTTTGGGCATCACGGATTCACGCCTGTGAATGCCACTTCTCATCTCTCAATCTCAGAGGCATCCAGGAGAAACAGCATGGGTCAGGTGGTCCTAAATTCAAATGTCCACTCTTCTCTCCCCATCCGGAGAGTTTGAGCAGCTTGTTAGACTCTTCCAACCTTAGTTTCTTCTTTACATTGGGGAGATAACAGACCAACAATGTGGGTTCAGCAAGGTGATGCCTGAAAAGTGGCTCGTACCTGGCCCGAATGACCAACTTGTTGGGTTGCCCAGGATTTTCTGAGTTTAGCACCAAAGCTGTGCATCCAGGAACTCCTCAGTGATGAGCAAACTAGAACGGCTGGTCCGCCTACAGCCCCACTGACGGGAGCCACGCCCTCTTCATCCGTCACTCTGAGGAGCAACTGACAACCTGGAGCAAGACCATCCGCGAAGCGTTGGGAGTGAGGAGAGGCGGCCAGGAAGAGGATTCATTGTGCCAGACCCAGGCTGGGCCTCGCTTTGTCACACCTACCAACACCTCTTCAAGTTGCCCCATGCCCCCGCAGAAGTATGAAGTCCATGGGGCTGTGGGCCCCACAGCTCCTAGGGCAGAGCCTGGCAGGCAGTGGGTGCCCAGGACCCCCAGCTGTTGGGTGCTCCCACGTGCCCTGGCCAGGCCAGTGAGGGAGGACGCAGCCCAGCAGGCCTCCGTGGGGTCCTCTGAAGGGAAGGAGGAGAAGGGCTTTTACTCCTTCCCTTAGGCAGAGATGCAGGCAAACAGGCTCCCAACCCTGCTATAAGGTAAAGTCTGTGAGGCAGGAACAAAGCGGTTTGTTCTAGCTCACCGTGTTTCCGCAGCCCGTGGCCTGCCGTCTCTGGGGCAGCAGTGACACCTGCTGGCCGCCGGATGCGCCTTGCTCCACATTCCCTGCGGGACCCCGGTTGCCTGCAGCCTAAGGAAGCTCGGGACCTGGTAGACCGCAGAGGAGAGGCCAGTTCGCCCAACCCTGCAGCCCTGGGGGGCCGTGGGCTGCAGACAGGCAGCTGGCTGGAGATGCTGCTGGAGCTGCGGGCTCTGGGTCCTTGGGGAGGGGAGGACAAGTGGCCGCGGCATCTGTCCTTTCTGGAGCGTGGGCCCCGCATAGCCTTCAAGAACGAGGAGGAAGAGGGACCTGGACAGAGCTGAGGGCACAGGGAGCTAGACCAGCTTGCAGTGGCAAGCACCCTCTCCTGGATTTACCTATTTCCTCCCCTAAATGCTCCAAGAACACATCGTTTCCCCCGTAACACTTCTTAATTCTAAAAACAATCACTTTGTCAGAATCTTCATTTTCTCTTTGTTTCAATCCTAGTGCTAAAATCTGGTTTCATCTTCAGTGCTTCCTCCAGAAGCAAATGTCTCTGCAGCTCATGAGCAGGGTGGGACATGCCTGGGAGGGCAGCACCACAAAAGCCTCATGGAGGCAAGGGCACCTTGTCGTCAGCCATCTCCCTGATGGCCAGCTGATCACTGCCCACACTCCAGCCTCGGAAAAGCAGCTATTTAAAAACGAGGCCTCAGCAGAATCTCAGGCTCTCCTATGCCTCAAAGTCCAATGATCTATGCTCTTCCTAGTAGACATCTGGGGAAATCAAGGCTGGGAGAAGCAGAACAGCTTGTCCCAGATCTCAGAGCTGGCTCAGTCTCACCCTCTGTGCCTCCCATTGCTCTGTGCCTGCTTCAGGCTTTCAGAAGAAATCATGTATTGTGTTTGGGGATGCCTTGATATCAATGAGAAAAACTGAATACAACATTAAATGTTTATCCGTAGGGGACTGATTACATAAGTAACCTATACCCACCCACTGGGGTGCTGTGAAATAGCACACTGGCCTTAGAATGGCCACTTCTCTGTTTATTTTGTGACTGTGAGCAGATTACCCACCCTCTCTGAGCCTCTGTTTCCTAATCAATAATGGGGTGATGCAGTAACATCCTTCTAAGTATTTATCTGAGGCCCTCAGGACTTCATGACTTCACAGGATGTTTACATATAATAACTCCTTTTTACACACACACCCACACATACACACGTGCAGATTACAAAACAATATATGTGCTTATTCTCAGTCAAGATTCTGAAAAACATAGGGTGAGGTGACTTGAAAATAGTTTACTTACAGGGTTTAAGGAAATCAACAAGGGAAGAAGGGCCAGTAACCATCTGCAGGGCTGAAGGGTGAAGGGAGGAGGCTATTATGGGAATCCAGAGAGAGAAAATGTGTGAAGGGGCCACCTGACAGGAGCTAGGACTCCCAGCAGAAGGTTGCCACCAGCCCCCTGACCATGTGGTCTCCCACCAGCTCCCTGACCATGAGGTCTGCCACCAACCCTCTGACAACAGGGTCTGCCACCAGCCCTCTGACCACAGGGTCTGCCACCAGCCCTCTGACCAGAAGGTCTGACCTGGCACAGAGGGAACCAGCGAGAAGAATATCCTAGCCGCACCTCCTATCCCCTGCAGAGGCTGAGCCCTTTGATGCAGTGCACACTGGTCAGCTTCTGAGCAGAGAGTAGGGTGAAGGAGGCAGCCAGGGCAGAGGCCCATACAGCTTGTATGCATATGAGAATGTCCAAAAGAGACATCCTAACATATCAAACTGTGTTCATCTTGGGTTGGGGGCCAATTGGGGTTGCCAGGAGTGGGGGAAATGACACTTGGATCTTTTACTTCCTATTTCTCTATATTTGCATTTATAACAACTAGCAGATATAAAATGTGTCATCGGCAGCAGTCATTAAAATGTTCCATTTGGGGAACAGCACCTAGATTTCAGTGAGGTCCTGGTGGAAAGAACCCCATGCAGGGGTCCACAGTCTCAGCAGCTGTTCGCGCCTCCTTCAGGAAGTGCCGCCTGCCCCCTACTCCAGCCCACTTGCAGGAGTCGCAGCACAGAGCTCCAGGTCAGCTTAAAGTTGAAGGACTGTACCTCGTGTTGGGCTGCTCTGTACCGTTCTATGTAAATGAGGCATGTGTATCCACAGCAAGACAGCAGCCACCCAATTTTCCTTTCCTTCTGTGCACCGGGCTGGGCACAGAAGAGGTGCCCGGGAATATGTGGCCACAACAAACTGATGGAATGCACCAGCTCCGTGTCTTACCAGTGGGATGACCTGCAGGATAAGCCATTTAACTTGAGCGTCCTCATCTCTCAGGTGCAGAGATGGATGGAGGCCTTGCTCACCTCCCAAGGCTGCTATGAATTGAAAACATTCTGAAAAGGCAAAAGCACATGCAAAACCGATGTGTCAGGAGCAACACGCTTGGATTCATGCACCTTTGCAAATGCTTTTCAGTGTTTAAAAAAAAAAAAAAAGTGTGTTTAAGAAGAGCGATCACTTCTCTTCATTTCCTGCCCTCTCCCCTTTGCAGGGGCATGAGACATTTCATTCAGGGTCACAGATTCTGTTTCTGTCTGGGGGAGGCAGGCCTCGGGGAATGGCCCCTTTAGGAATTTATACCGGGGAAATACAATCCAGTGTTTTCCAGCCACCATTTAGCAAAAAGTTGTCATAGGAGTAGTTTCCTCCCAGCGATGCTGCCTTCACCTTACCCCCACCCCGCCCCCCGAAGGACCGACTTGGTGACTCTCTTCATAGTTATGAACAAGCAAATCTGCGAAAACTTAGGAGGCCTCGGCTGAACCAAAACGTTTTTCAAAGAAACACTTTCCAGCCCAAGAAAGGTAATATCCTGGAGGGCTGCCCGCCTTCCTGCAATTAACTAGAATACCACCCAACAGCGCTTTTGTTGGCTACCATTTCCCATGGAAATACCTCAAATGCTTTTCCTCCTGGTGGTTCAGCAACTAGAGACATGGAAACAGACTGCAGCTCTAAAATGGGACCTTTGTCTTTTCCTGTTCAAGCCACAGAAGGGTAGCCCAGACCAGAGAGCCCTTCCTCTGCCACCCACAGCAGCCTAGGCGCAGGCAAGGGGCAAGAGTCCTGGCTCCCGGGTGGGCTCTGGGCCCAGGCCCTGAAGCAGGATGGGAGGGGAGGAGGCGATGTCATGAGGAGGGGCCTAGGGACTGAGATTCTACCAAAAATATATTCAAGTCCAGCCCCACCAGAGAGCCTCCAGCTCTGTGAACCCGACTGCTTGACTGTACTCAACCCCCAGGCCTCCACTTTCCCATCTGTTAACTAGGGAAGCAAAACCTTGCGGGGTTGTAGTGAAGATTAAATGAGCAACACTTGTCCAAGCTCCTGATACCCAGAAGGTGCTCGTTACAGAGTAGTTTTCATTTTATCCTTTGAGTTAGAATGTCTGCTCCACTGTCTCCTTTTAAAATATAAATGCTGCAGGAGGAATAATCTTCGAAGGTTTCTAAAAGCCTATCAGGAAGAGGAAAGGAGTTGGTGGTGCCAGGTGGAGGGGGCCAAAGGAGAGATGTCAGAAGAACCAAGCCACAGAGCAGCTGATCTATCCTATCAGGAACAATGGCAGAGAGATCGTCCAAAGAAAGCGTTAAGGCTTCTGAGCCCCCCTGGAAACCTAATGCAAGGGCTGTCCCCTGACCAGGTGGTCTGTACCATGCCATCAGTGACAAGGACACTCAGAGTTTCACCACTAACAGGACCCAGAAAAGGAATTGGTATGAAAAGTATGTCCCTCCAGCTTCAAGCCTACCCTGCGCGTCCTCGATGACCTCAACCCACGCCGCTGCCCTCCTTCCCAGCCATCTCCAACACCAGTGTGCAACTGCACTGATGCGAGGTTACCAGCACCAGGCCTCTCATTTCCCAGAAGCATGCCCTTGTCCACCTAGAGCAGCCTGACCAGTCCTGGGAAGGACCTCCGGCCCCGATGACCTGTCCAACTGGGTGTCTGCACCTGAAATTTCACCAGCAGCTGTTCATTTCTTTAAGCAGGAACTGTACAGTTTTGAAAATGTTCAAACTCTGGAGGAGACAAGATAAGTAAAAGGAAAAAATGGGGTAGGGAAAAGGGAGTTTGCTGTTGTTTACAAGAAGCACGAAGATAGAGGCATGAAGTAAGTTTGTAATTTTGTGACTCATGCTATCTTTTGCTCACCGAATCATCTCATTTGACATTATCTCTGATCCTTTTTGGACTGAGGCAATATATTCATTTGTTATTTAATATCAAGCTGGATATATTACATTTAAAGATATAATTTAGTCAGCAAATAATAAATTTGCAAATTGAATTTCATTTTTACTTCATTTTAAAACGAGGCTACTGGCCGGGCGCGGTGGCTCAAGCCTGTAATCCCAGCACTTTGGGAGGCCGAGACGGGTGGATCACGAGGTCAGGAGATCGAGACCATCCTGGCTAACATGGTGAAACCCCGTCTCTACTGAAAGATACAAAAAGCTAGCCGGGCGAGGTGGCGGGCACCTGTAGTCCCAGCTACTCGGGAGGCTGAGGCAGGAGAATGGTGTAAACCCAGGAGGCGGAGCTTGCAGTGAGCTGAGATCCAGCCACTGCACTGCACTCCAGCCTGGACGACAGAGCGAGACTCCGTCTCAAAAAAAAAAAAAAAGAAAAACGAGGCTACAAGCTGCTAATCCTCTATAAATGCAGCATCTTGACTTTTGTTTCTGAAAAGCAGTTTTTATAAAATCATAATCAAGAAGAAGTCTCCACTATCGCAGAGTGAAACTGTGGGTGTGTGCATGTCCTTTGATCGTCTTCAGGGAAGGAACAATTCTGAGCCCCAAATCAAGAATAATACAGCTGAGGACCAGGTGAATGAGGAAGAGGTCGCAGCACACCTTTTTGTACAGGAAGCTCACAAGTGGCAGCATTTACACCACAGGGAACAGCAGCAGCCACTGGGACATGATAACAGGCAGGGCAGGGCACAGGTACCAGAATGAGGAAGTTGGAAGGTAAAATTTGTATAATTTGCAATTTTGCTAAAGAATGCTGCTGTTGCCAAATGACATTTTAGTAGTTTTCTTTGTTTATGCTGATTTTTTAAAGATATACTCTAGTCTTTCAAAAATGCATTGGATGATTCAAATTGTCTCTGAGAATTTTTTAAATTTATTACAAAGGAGTATAAAGAGTAACAACAATACTCATATCCACGCCACCTTGAGTTAAGAGTTCCTCCTTTTCAGAGGCCAAGACAGGTGGATCATTTGACGTCAGGAGTTCGAGACCAGCTTGGCCAACATGGTGAGACCCCCCCCCCGCCCCGTCTCTACTAAAAAAAATACAAAAATTAGCCAGGCCGGTGGTGGTGCATGCCTGTAATCCCAGCTACGCAGGAGGCTGAAGTAGGAGAATCGCTTGAACCCAGGAGATGGAGATTGCAGTGAGCCGAGATCACGCCACTGCACTCCAGCCAGGCAACAGAGTGAGAGTTCATCTAAAAAAAAAAAAAAAGTTCTTCAATTTCCCTGGGAACATTACTACGAGTCACGAACTGCTATAATCATGCCTATTCAGCTTTTATTACACATCCATGACAAGAGATCTGTGTTTGTGTAGTGCCCAGCG
Organism: Rhinopithecus bieti; assembly: GCF_001698545.2. Taxonomy (NCBI): domain Eukaryota; kingdom Metazoa; phylum Chordata; class Mammalia; order Primates; family Cercopithecidae; genus Rhinopithecus; species Rhinopithecus bieti. Next base: position 2,481,956 of record NW_016806838.1, read on the forward strand.
GTATTAGTTGGCAAAAAATCGAAGTTCTTACATACAGGTTGGTGAACGGCCCTCGCCACCCGAACCTTTCCCGGGGGCTCATGCACCTGGCTACAATCCAGCAACTAAAGAGTTAACATCTGTCACGGAGCTTCCAGCACCTAGGTTACTGTCCCAGAGGGCCTGGCTGGGGAGCCCGGACTGGGGATTCCCTGCACCCACTAAACCTCTGAAGCTCCTGCGCGAGATTCTATCCCAACATGCCTCTTTGGCCCAGCAGCTTGGACACTCCTTGGCAGTGGTGCGGCCATCCCCCGACCCCCACACCCAAAGGCTGTGGCTGCCCCATAAATCGGCATTCCCCTGGCATCGCCCTCACATGGCCACGTGTGGAACTGCAGGCTCTGAGCTCTGCCAGGCGGGAGAGCAAGTAGCCAGGCAGTGACTTGGCCAGCGCTGGTTAATACTGCTGGTTCTGACAGCAGAGGCACCCGTGCGACAGAAGGAAGGAGGCGGGCCCAAGTCTGTAGGGGCATTGAGGGCCACGTCCCCTCAGGGGTAGGTCCCTCTTTCCACAGTCCCTGTTGAACTTAACCTTCTTTTTTTTTTTTTTTTTTTTGTTTTGAGACAGAGTCTTGCTTTGTCGCCCAGGCCAGAGTGCAGTGGTGGCGCGATCTCGGCTCACTGCGAGCTCCGCCTCCCGAGTTCACGCAATTCTGCCACCTCAGCCTTCCGAGTAGCTGGGACTACAGGCGCCCGCCACCACGCCCGGCTAATTTTGTTTTTGTATTTTTAGGAGAGTCGGGGTTTCACCGTGTTAGCCCGGATGGTCTCGATCTCCTGACCTCGTGATGCGCCTGCCTGGGCCTCCCAAAGTGCTGGGATTACAGGCGTGAGCCACCGCGCCCGGCCAAATTTCATCTTCTTTTAATAAAACACGTATTAAAACATTGAAGCACCTGCCCATGCCCATCCCTGGCATTAAGAATCTAAACTTACTAAAGATGAGAGCTGACATCTATGTAGTGATGCTCACTGCCAGGTACCATTTTAAGTGTTTCCTGCCTCCCTAAGTACCATCCATATCATCACCATCATCACCGCCCCCCTTTACAAATGAGGAACCTGAAAACAGAGGTAATCAAAACTGACGCAGGAGAATCTGAATTCAAAACCAGGAATCTGGCAACAAAGCCCACACATTGGAGCATCTTCTCTCATCCACCTGAAAGATTAGACTTGATCTAATTAAATATGACGTTTCAAGAAAGAAATGGCAATGATTTCATCACTCATAGAGGTATGGAATATATGGAAACTTCTGACATTTTTGTAAGGCCTCGAAAATTTATTTAGCTGCCGTTAGTTTAGCAGAAGCTAAGAAGAAATCAACACCACTTACAATATCTGATGTTCAGAAAGATTTTCCGCTTATTGAGGCTAAAAGTTACCTCATGCCTGTAATTTCATGGGGAAATTCTTGGAAGAGTTTGCTGCCATCTCCTGTATCAAAGCATGGCCCAGACCAGCGCATCGCTCACTGAGGGTCCACCATATCAAACAGAAGCTCACACCAGCAATTCCTGAAAATTAACAACTGGGAAATTATAAGATGTATTTGATAAACCAATTTGCCAGAACTTAGACAATAAAAGAGAATATTTTTAAACCTTGGATTTATGAAACTATGTAATTTACATTATCACTCCAGCTAAATATTTGCATATCAACTTCTGTCCCTACCAATAATAAGAAAGTTTCACCTGTGAATTAGATTGTCACAAATGCTCTCTTGCTAAGTATGTCATTCTGCATCCTCTTTTTTCTCAGTGGTTGCTTTTGATTGCTGCACAGCAATTCCTCTTGAGACTCTCCCACACTTTATTTTTTCTTTCCCTACTGATGGATGCAACATCCAAAGGTTGTTGTTTCATCACTGAAACCTCTGCCTCCCAGGTTCAAGTGATTCTCCTGCCTCAGCCTCCTGAGTAGCTGGGACTACAGGTGTGCGCCACCATGCCCAGCTAATTTTTGTATTTTTACTAGAGATGAAGTTTCGCCGTGTTGGCCAGGCTGGTTGCAAACTCCTGACCTCAGCTTCCCAAAGTGCTGGTATTACAGGCATGAGCCACCACACCCGGCCTAAATTTTTAAAAGTTCTTAAAGCATTTATTCTTGTGAATGGTGTGAGGTGGGGAGATAAGGCAAGGAGACACACAGAAGGGAAATTAGGAGCAAGATGACAGCCACTAAAAATAATATTGCAGAAAAAAAATGAATTCCATAAAAACTTACCATATAACATTTTTTAAAAGGCCAATCACAAACCGCATGTCCATTACTAGTGCATTTGTATTAAACATTTATGTGTATTTTCAAAGGCTCTACCCAGGTCATGTTTTAAATGTCTCCCTCCTAATAGTCCTCCCTCTCCCATTAGAGTCACTATATCTCCCCCATGCACCTCTTCTCCCTCTTCTCTTCTGAGAGAGGAGGAAGAACTCTTTCCCCAAAAATCATCCTTTGATCTTTGGTCAGTAATGGATGTCCTGGTTTGCCTGGGATAGCTCAGTTTTCCCAGATTTCCCAATTGTTTAATCTGATGTGTCCCATACTGTGGTATTGGTACCACCAACATGTACCACCAGTGGTATTGTTACCACCATTGTGGCATTAGTACCACCGATACCATAGTATGGGATACATCAGATTAAACAACTGGGAACTAATCCCCTGACTCAGCATATCTGATACCCAGAATAAATCGTAGTTTCATATATCCCACTTTTTACATGTTGAAAATTTTCAGTTATCAAATAAAATATTACAATTCACAGTTTGCACTGTTTCAGTGTTTAAATTCTGAATACAAATAAAAATTCCAAGTGGTCACATAGGATGACAATTAAAGTAGCTCAATTCCTTTCATCTTTATGATGATTATTGTGTTATCAGTCTATTTCAAATCTATTGTTTAAATGCAGGAGTAGGCCAGGCACGGTGGCTTACACCTGTAATCCCAGCACTTTGGGAGGCCAAGGCAGGCGGATCACCTAACGTCAGGAGTTTGAGACCAGCCTGGCCAACAAGGTGAAACCCTGTCTCTACTAAAAATACAAAATTAACCAGACATGGTGGCGCATGCCTGTAATCCCAGCTACTCAAGAGGCTGAGGCAGGAGAATCACTTGAACCTGGTAGGCGGATGTTACAGTGAGCAGAGATCACACCACTGCACTCCAGCCTGGGCAAAAAGCGAAACTCTGTCTCAAAAAATAAATAAATAAAAACAAACCCAGGAGTTCTCCGCCAGGGGTTGGAGACATGAGTTGTTCCCTAAGCCTGATGACTTTTAATAATTATGAATTTATTCACAAAAAAAAATGTGTGTAGCGCATGCCAGAGGTCAACTGTGTAACCGGGTGTTTGTCTAATTAACTTCCATGTAAAATATGTTTATTTACTAAAAGGTAAGAAATTAGGCCAGGCACGGTGGCTCATGCCTGGAATCCCAGCACTTTGGGAGGCTGAGGCGGGCAGATCACCTGAGGTCAGGAGTTCGAGACCAGCCTGGCCAACATGGTGAAACCCTCTTTCTACTAAAAATACAAAAATTAGCCAGGTGTGGTGGCAGGTGCCTGTAATCCCAGCTACTTGGGAGGCTGAGGCAGGAGAATCATTTGAACCTGGAAGGTGGAGGTTGCAGCGAGCTGAGATGGTGCCACAGCAGTCCAGCCTAGGCAACAAAGCGAAAGTGCCTCTCAAAAAAAAAAAAAAAAAAAAAAGTAAGAAATTAAAACAAGCTAATTTGAAGCTTACAGGTATATTAGCACAATAGTAACCACAGCAATTGTTTAGGGGTTAAACCAATTAAAGATTTTTTTTAAGGAGGGGTAGGTTATCACTGATATAGTTTAGAATTGCTGATTGCTGCTGCATGGTGATAATGAAAAGCAGACAAATTCTTACCCATTTATATAGTCTTTAGTCAGTGTATGTCCTGCTGGACTGCTTTCACCACCTGCACTGTTACCATTCTCAGAAGTGTCCCAGATTAGATGATAAATTATTAAATATATGGTCAGTGGTTTCTTTGAATCTTTTTGCTTATATGGGGGGAAAAATGGCTGTTGAGCACAACTGAGAGAGGACAGAAGTCTGGAGCTACACAGCAAACAATGAGTTAATACTTTGAGGTCTTCTTGCTGGACTGGAATCTGCCTCCATGGCCCCGCTTCTCTTCCTTGGGGTCACATGAAAGAAAATTAAGCCTCTTGCATGTGACAGCCCTTCAAATTGGGAAAGGGCTTGCTACAGATTGAACTGTGTCTTCTCCAAAAAAGATGTTAGAGTCCTAACCCCAATACCTGTGAATGTGACCTTAACTGGAATAGGGTCTTTGCAGATAAACGAGCTAAAATGAGGTCATTAGGGTGGGCCCTAATCCAATACACCTGGTGCCCTTGCAAAAAAAGGGAAGCTGTGGCCAGGCACGGTGGCTCAAGCCTGTAATCCCAGCACTTTGGGAGGCCGAGATGAGCGGATCACGAGGTCAGGAGATTGAGACCATCCTGGCTAACCCAGTGAAACCCCGTCTCTACTAAATACAAAAACTAGCCGGGCGAGGTGGCGGGCGCCTGTAGTCCCAGCTACTTGGGAGGCTGAGGCAGGAGAATGGCGTAAACCTGGGAGGCAGAGCTTGCAGTGAGCTGAGATCTGGCCACTGCACTCCAGCCTGGGTGACAGAGCGAGACTCCATCTCAAAAAAAATAAAAAAATAAAAAAAGGGAAGCTGTGGACAGAGGCAAGCACACAGGGAGAATGCCACATGAAGGTGAAAACAGAGACTTTGTATGTGTTTTACATAGAAGTTAATGATGGAGCTACATTACAATGAATGCCAAAGATTGCCAGCGAACTGTCAGAAGCCAGGAGAGAGGCAAGGAACAGGTTCTCCCTCACAGCCCCCGGAAGAGCCAACCCTGATGACGCCTCAACCTTGGAATTATAGCCTCCAAAACGGACAAGACAGTAAAGTCTATTGTTTCAGCCCGCAGTGTGCAGCACCGTGTTGCAGCAGCCCTAGGCACCTAACACGGGGCTCTTACGTCGCTTTCCCAAGCCCCACCAGCTCTCCGCCCAACCACGACTCCCATCTCTTCACCCTGATGATTCTGTTTCCCCCAAAGTTCACAACTGAACACAAGTCCCCTACTAGTCTTATACGGAGGCCATTGGTATCTAGGCCCCAAATCACTCAGATTCTTCTATTCGTCGTCATCTCATTTCATACTGTTACACTCAGCTCATCATTCTGTTTGGTCAAAATATTTTTTGCATCCTGCAATACTTTTCAAAACATGAGCTCTCCTGGCCAGCTTCAAATCATCCTGGAATGTAGTAAGTGTGCTTTTCAGGCTTTCATGCAAGTGAATGCTTGGAATGTTAAGCAGTTCACGGTCAAAGGCAGAGTCTGGGACACACTGCCAGATACTGCCCTTGGGGATGACACTACTCCCTTAATCAACACAACTTTTTGTGCTGACTTTGTACTTTGGTGCTTTTATTTCTTTAAATATTGTCCTATCTTGACCATAGTTACATCAAGTTATATAAAGCAAAGTTTTATAAACACAAAGGTAGTAATTAAGTCTTTCTCTTGACTTTTACTGTTATTTAATGAAGAGCTTTACTTTACGTGAAAAGTAATATTGGCTGGAGTGTTCCCTATTCCTGTTTCTCTCCACTATTCACATGTGGCCCAACCCCATCAGGCGCTCCTGACGGCCCGGTTCCACCACCAACAATGCTAAGTTCTGCCTTGCGGGAAATAATTACGCTCTTTAGGGATATCTTTGCACATTCAGAAACTCCAGAGATGGTCAACCTGGGCTGGCATGGCACTCCCTGGTGTATGGGGACCTGGGCCCCTGCTATCTTGCCCTCCTTCATGCCCAGCCTCTCTTCCCAGTGTCTCCTTGTGGCAGATACAGTGGCCACAGGACTGCGAGCCTCTAGTGTCTGCCTCTAGCTGGCAGAAGAGAAGGAGGAGGGTACAGCCTGTCCCGTCTTAAGAACACATCTCTCTCACTCATCATTCCTGTTCTGTTCCACCGGCCAGGACTTAGACACTCCACCTTCTTAATATGGGCTTTGAAGACTGTTAAAGACTGCAGAGAATGTCCATTGGGAGTGTGCTGGCGATTTTGCTAAAATATGAAACAGGTTTAGAGGCTAGGCCATGTGTAGGAAATGTGGGGCTTGAAACTTTGGATTCCTTTCCGAAGTGTGGAATTTATCTGTAAAGTAAGTGTATTCGCTGGAATTTAGTTCAGCTGTAACAGAAAACCCCGCAATAACAGTGGTTTGCTTCTGTTTCCCGTGTCTGAATGTTTTAAATGACAGTAATGCCTACCACCAACTGAAGGCCTGCTGCATGCCAGGAACGCCCCTAGATACTTTCCATTTCACCTTCTGGAGACCCAGTAAAGGAGGGCCCCCCTTTAGAGGTGAAGAGACTAAAGCTTGGAGAAGGGAAGTAACTTGTCCAAGGTCACACAGCTCCTTCATGGTAGAACCTGCAGGAACTCAAAGCTCTTTCCACTCCACTGACCACACCAGGGGATGACAAGTGCCACCCTCACTACACCCAGGTCAACTAGGCAGGAAGGGACCTCACTCAGCTGACTGTCTGGTGACAGAAGCATGTTTTCCTGGACTGGCTTTCATAACATGTGTGCTAAATGGGTGAAAACTAAAACTGAAATGTGCATCCACACTCATCACCCCACACAGGCTCTTCCTGTTCATTTTTTTAAATACCGCAGAGCGATCTATTTGGGTTACACTTCTGGTTCACCAAGCACAACTATGAACCAGATATGAGACATAAACCAATGCCAAGGACATCTGAGACGAGACCGCACGGAATGATGAGTCTCCAGGCGCTCAAGTCCTCTCTTCCTCCCCAAGTACCAAGTTTTGGTCAAAACAAACAAACTCGTGGCCCTGAATCTGGTGTGAGGCTCACCCCTGGTATCTTTCTCTATGAACTACGGCCCAGAATCATGAAGGGCCTGGGTGGTAGTAAAGCTTTCCAGGTGCGGGCACTTGGGGGCTCAGAGGCAAACAACCTCACGACCCCTTTTACTCAAGCAATAACAGCTGCACTTCACACAGGGCAGTCAAGGTCAGACATACCAAGTCATTTGTCTCAAGTCACACAGCCTAAAAATAACAGAGTCAGGACTCAAACCCAGGACTTCTGACTCTGAGAACAGAGCTTGTTCTTGTTCCTGAGAAGTTCCCCCTCAGTATCTCCCCCTCTTCCCATCCCTTGCTGTGTGGAGCAGCAAAAGTAATTGGTAACTTCCAGAGGTGAAGCCCATCCATTGTGTGGGCACCGGGGATGGACACTGCAGAGGGGGCCTGATGTTTTGTGACCAGACGTGCTGGGGGACAAGAGGAAGAGAGACAGAGACAGAGGCTGAGCGAGTGGTCCCCTTTCTGGGCAGATAAGCAGAAGGCGTGATCTAAAGAAGCTTATGACCTAGCTAAGGAGCCAAGATGTGACACCGGAAGAAACCATGACGCGATGTGAAAGCCACAGACTGCCAGTCAGCAGAGAGTAGGGCTGCCCTTCCACGGGGGTTCTGGGCAGAGGGTGGGCTGAAGCCAGCCCAGCCAGAGTTGGACAAGGGAGAGAATGGAGAGGACCCAGTGAGAGGATGGAGAGGAGACTAGCCTGAAGTAGGGGATGACCCGGGAGGCACCCTCACCCTGAGGGTGGAGGCAGCACCATCCTCCATCGCGTGGGTGTTGCCATGAGTTTCATTCACTGAAGGACGTTTAGGTTGTTTCAGTCTTTTGTGATCACAGTGCAATAATGATAGATTTCCCTTCCAGATCAATCCCTAAATGTAGAATTGCTCACTTAAAGAACAAAGAGTGGTTCCCAGGTTTTTTTCTTTTCTTTTTTTTTTTTTTTTTTTTTTTTAGGCAGGGTCTCACTCTGTTGCCCAGGCTGGAGATGGCAGTGATGCAATCATAGCTCACTGCAACCTTGAACTCCTGGGCTCAAGCGATCCTCCTGCCTCAGCCTCCTGAGTAGCTAGGACCACAAGTGTGTGCCACTACACCCAGCAAATGTTTTCATTATTTGTAGAGACAGGGACACCCTATTTTGCCCAGAGTGTTCTCAAACTCCTAGGCTCAAGCGATCCTCCCACCTCAGCCTCCCCGGTAACTGGGACTATAGGCGCATACCACCACACCTGGCTACTTTTTGTAATTTTGGCAGAGATGGGGTTTCACCACGTTGCCCAAGCTGGTCTCAAACTCCTGAGCTCAAGTGATCTGCCTATCTCGGCCTCTCAAAGTGCTGGGATTACAGGTGTGAGCCACCGTGCTGGCCTTTCCCAGTTGTTCTAATTGCATTCCGTGTTGCCGGATTTGGTGGGTTTCTTCTGCCCTGCTCCCCTCTGTCTCCGCTGTGCTAAGACAGTCTCAGAGCTGCTGTCCTGCTTCTTGCCAGCTCAGTGAGGTGGTAATGTGTGCCCTGATCATGTTTTTGAGAAAATGTAGAGAAATCAAGCTTTATAAACTCACTCTAAGCTTTTCAAATGTATGAGAGGGCCCGGGCCAATTGGTGAACTCCACATTGACTCAAATTCAGTGAACAATCTCTTTTATGCGCTTCGGGAAAGTGCCCAGGTTTTCAGATATATCATCATTTTCAGGGCCTGTTTGTAATGGTGTCAGGAGAACATGACTCTGAGAGTGAGCCCCATATCCCCAGCCACAAGATGGTGAAGCAGGTGCAAGACTGAGAAGTGGGTGGTTAAAAAAGCAGGGCCAAACTGTGCTCCGTCCTAACCTTTTCTGAAATGTTGATCCTAACGTAGGCATTCCTTATCTATCTCATCCCCTTTAGGGGCCTCAGGAATTTGTATTTGTGTTCACATAATATCTACAAGATGTGTTCTCAGCTGAGTTTGAAATATGTTGGAATATACTTTCAAAGACCAATGCAAAACCGAGTTAACTCAGATGCTGTTTTACTTGTATGAGGGGAACCAATCAGCAGTGCTGACCAAATGAGTCAAAGGAGAGTTTTCCCCTCACTGACACAGAAGAAACTGCAGGGACCAGGGTGCTTTGAATTTCAGACAGGAAACAGACACATTTCATAAGTGCAAACCCTTCCTTATGTAAAATGTGCAGCTATATAAGAATGAAAATACCTTTGTGTTTAAAATATCATTTTGCTAAGCTGCCAAACTAAGATTTTGCTATGTAAAACAGCCTGCATCAAGGTTAGTTTCAAGCCAATTAAAATTAAATCTCAAAAGCAGTATTAAATTTGTACATCTCATATTCTAATATAGTTTCAAAAAGAAGCTTACAAGCCAGGCACTATGGCTCATGCCTGTAATCCCAGGACCTTGGGAGGCTGAGGTGGCAGGGTCGCTTGAACCCAGGAGTTCAAGACCAGCCTGAGCAACATAATGAGACCATGTCTCTAAAAAAATTTTAAGAAAAGCTGGGCATGGTGGCATGCACCTGTAGTCTCAGCTACTTGGAGGCTGAGGTGGGAGGATCGCTTGAGCCTGGGAGTTCAAGGCCACAGTGAGCCGTGATGGCACCGCTGCATTCCAGCCTGGGCAACAGAGCAAGACCCTGTCTCAAAACAAATAAACAAACAAAAAACTTACCTCCACCACATACACCAGTGATTTTTCCCCTAGAGAGAATAATATGCACATCTCCAGAAGTGTAGGGAGACAGGAGACAGAAGTATATTTTCTGCTGTTGTTTAATTTTATTGTTGCTGTTTTATTTAACTAAATGAGGATTCATAAACATTTTGGTTTTCTTTTTTTAATGGTTTTTGTGGAGACAGTGTCTCACTGTGTTGTCCAGGCTCATCTCAAACTCCTGGGCTCAAGCAATCCCCCCACCTCAGCCTCCCAAAGTGTTGGGAGCCACTGCCCCCAGCCTCATAAATGTTTTCATCCTGTAAGTCCCATGTGCAATTCACAGCTGCATTTTCTCACTAGTCCACCAGCACCCTGCTAGGTGGCAACAGACAGTGTCTTTGTATAAAGAGATCAAGATTTTACCAGTTGTCCAGGGTGGCACGAGACAGGCAAGGAAGCTGGGTGTTCTGGTTTGGGGTTCACTATGTGGCCTACAGCTCCTTGTACATTCCACAGCAGCAATGGCCACACTGTTGCCATTTAATTGACTGTTTTCAAAGCATGGCGGAGTAAAAAGGCACACTTACCCACCCATGCTCAGGGAAGACTGAACACTGAGGCCCCACGTGGCATGTACAGTGCAGTTTTGAACCAGAAATAAGTTACTACAACTTAGTAATGAGTATGTCTTACACCTGGGATGTCCAATCTTTTGTGGCTTCCCTGGGCCACACTGGAAGAAGAATTGTCTTGGGCCACACATAAAATACACTAACACTAACACTAACAATAGCTGATGAGCTTTTTGCAAATGGCCAAAAAATCTCACAATGTTTTTTTTTTTTTTTTTTT